>NW_024582702.1:0-5325 GCF_018398535.1 Haplochromis burtoni | reverse complement strand
CGTGCATTTCTGTTGACCTGTCAACTTAGCGCATTATAAGCTGATATGCAAATTCGTTGATTGATACTAGATTTGAAAAATGACTGGATTATAAAATAAGTGAATAAGATGTAACAGAGGGTTGAAATTAGTTTCTTATTTCTAGTGTGTGAAGGAAGGTTTTATCACGGCACACATCTGTTTACATGGGAGGAAACTCCTTATGTGATGCGACATTTAGCAATTTGCAAATGTTCAGCACATCAGAAGGATGACTCTGAAATTACAAAGGGAAACAATTTTGCTGACAAAGCTGCAAAAACAGCAGCTATCGCAACCACAGTCTTGTTAACAACTCATGAAAATCACACCATTCCACTATCTGTACTGCAGGACGAACAAAAAGCAGCACCACCCAAAGAACAAAAACAATGGCTAAAACACGGAGCAGCACTAGACGCTGATGACATAATGAAAGTAGCAGGAAAACCCATTCTTCCCAAATCATTGCACAAAACAGCCGCTCTAGTGAGCCATGGCTTAGCCCATGTTTCAACGGGAGGAATGATCTTTATAATAAACCGACAATTTTACACTATTAATTTTGAAACTTCAGCAAAAGAATATGTGAGAACATGTATGACCTGCCAAAAACACAATACCCAAGGTAACTTAAGGCCAAAAAGAGGACATTTTCCTACACCACCTCACCCATTTCATACAATTCACATGGACTTCATTGAATTGAATGAGTGTCAGGGCTCAAAAATACGCTCTAGTAATTATAGATGTTTTCTCAAAATGGCCAGAAATCTATCCAGTGAAAAAAGCAGACGCAGTCTCAATTGCAAAGCGTCTATACAACCATTTCATTCCAACATATGGAATTCCTACTCTGATGAGATCAGATATTGGAACCCATTTTGTAAATGACGTGATCAGCAAAGTATCTGAAGCACTAGGTTTCAGTTTAAAACACTGTTGTGCCTACCATCCACAGAGTGCAGGATTAGTGGAGAGAACAAATTGCACTATAAAACAAAGGCTCAGGAAAACAATGGAAGAAACTGGCAAACCATGGCCAGAATGTGGATGAGAACAACACAAGGAAATAACAAACTGTCCCCATTTGAAATTATACATGGGCGACCTTTTCCATTGCCAGTTATTAGCGAGCCACTAGATAAATCAATCCGTGAAACCACCCTGGCAGATTGGATGAGTCAATTGTTGACAAACAGAGAAGTCGTTTTGAACAATAAACTGCCGCAAGACTCTTTTTCACCTATTTCTTGCAGATTGAAGCCAGGTGATTGGATCCTTGTCCGAGTACTCCAAAGGAAAATTGGAGCTCGCCATGGTGGGAGGTGGAGTGGTCAGAAGCACTTGGTATGGACCATACCAAGTGCTTCTGACCACTCCAACTGCCTGCAAAATAGCGGAGAGACCCTCCTGGATACATCAGAGCCACTGCAAAAAAGTTGAGGTCCCAGAGGATTCCACTTCCTTCACAGAAATCAACTAGTAAAGGAAAGTCTCACCCTCACTAGGTTGCTTCAGTGGTGAGGGGGAAGTGCTGATTGGGCGCCCGTAGGGAATTGCTCGCACTTCAACCTCCAGCCGCTGATCAACTCTAGGGCGGCCAAGTGACACGGTGTGACGGACCTGTGTGCAACCATGGGATGGTGGACCCTCTTGGTTACCTTGACTACGACGTTCACCCTTACAGGACCCCAGCTGATGCCAACAACAGCTGAACCACGAGGCAGACAGAAAAGATGGACACACGACAACTCCCACCTAATAGACATGACGCAAGACCACATCCACCCTTGGATGAACAATGCCTGGTACCGTTATATCCACGACAGGACCAAGGCAGAATTGGCAAATACAGACTGTTATGTCTGTTCTCATATGCCCAGCACATCGACACACCCCACAATATATGGTGAATATATGAACAACACTCAAGCAAAGTGTGCAGCCAGCTTCGCTGGCATTGGATTCCAACACAGCCGAATCATCACCAACGACACAATCCCACATGCTGTTGGACTTAGTAATGGAACATGTGATCAACTCTTCTGGATCGATTTCAATGTGACAAACTGGAA
Organism: Haplochromis burtoni; assembly: GCF_018398535.1. Lineage (NCBI taxonomy): Eukaryota > Metazoa > Chordata > Actinopteri > Cichliformes > Cichlidae > Haplochromis > Haplochromis burtoni. The sequence goes on along the minus strand of NW_024582702.1, from coordinate 3,229 downwards.
TACATCCATCCACTTCCCAGTATTTCTGGACCAACTCCCAGGGAAGAACCACTCCATGTGCTACAAACAAGAGAAAGGTAACAGACCCCTTGGAAACACCACAAACTGTGTCCAAACTGCAGGCCACAGAGAGGGCGCCCCTGTAAACATGAGTGGACCTTCTAACGGCAAGTACTGGTTGCAAGGAATGGCCTGGCTATGTGGACAACCGGCATATTTCATACTATTGTTCCCCTGGGTGGGAATCGGAAAAAAGATGCTGAGGATCGAAACTCTGGACTACCGCTTTGGACTCCTCTTGAACGCTTTGTGCAAGATCAACGAACAGCAGAATAAGGAAATCAATGCATTACGGATCGCGGTGATGCAAAATCGAGTAGCTTTGGACATGATACTACCAGAGAAAGGGAGACTTTGTGTCCTCTTCAACAACGCCTGCTGCACTTACATACCAGACAATGTACACTCATCAAACATGACTGGCGCCCTGAACGCCTTGAGACGGATCCAGCAGGCCCAAAATCAGGACTATGTAAGTGATACAAGTGACTGGTTTTCTTGGCTTTACACTGGCTCCTGGCTACAGGTGCTAAAAAGACTACTTACTGCCTTTTCACTGTGCAATACTTTTTGTTAATAACCAACGGTGCAATAGACTTCAATGCTTGAAATACTTGAAATACTTGCAATTCCCTTGTATTCTTATTTATTCTATTTATCCCTTTTGTATACTCTTATTTATATATGTCTCTGTATTTATATAGTATTCTGCTCACATTCTGTAACTTCTGTCGGTGCTGTGCTATTTGGAAACCGAATTTTACAGTTAATAGGATTAATACAGTTCTATCTTATCTTATCTTACTCATCGGAGTTGGAGTACTTTCTTTTATTTTGTGTTTTTGGAACATGTATCCTGCCATGTCTAAAACTCATGATTAACCGCATAATCGTTTCCACTGTAGCTGCATACATAGCCGTGACAAATGATGATGATGATGACCCCGACCTGTTGGAATGTGAAGACTTTGTGTGATTAATGATGATGTGACAGAAAATGTACAACAAGATGTTACATACTGATATCTCACTTAAAAGTTATACTGACAACAGGAGGGAATGTTAAGGGAAAATTGTACTTAGTAGTCAGTATAAGCTTTTAATGATATAAGTTTACATGTGATAGAATACTGCATGATGACCTTTTTATTACTTAGAACTGATTGTCCTTTTCATTGTTCAGAACTGATTGTTCTTTATAAAACGTGTTCTGATATTTCTATCTGAATCTTCCCACAGCGATAGTAAGAAGTTGAACAAGCAGTTCTGACCTCGCACACACACACACACGCACAATCACATACGCACATGCTCACGTATCAACATTCCACTGAACAAATGTTTTCATTTTCCTTCTGTATAAATAAAAGACAAGTGCAAGAACAGGGCGCTGATCACAGGGCCCCACTCTCTGATGTGAGCGCTCTGTGAAACGCCCTTGCAAGTTAAAACTGCAGTGTCTGTGTGTGTCTTCACTCTTAGACTCTCAGCTGAAGAAGTGTCATTTAGAATAAATCTCTTGACAATGACCAAAAGGGGTGTTAGTATTACTGTAATGTGAACTGGATAGACTTCCCATCTAGGAAAAAAAAAGGTAAAATTATGCGTAAAATATATCTGTATTAATATCTGTATCTATATAAACAGAAATATCTGTTTGCTAAATGAAGCCAGCTAACATAAATCACATTTTTATTTTAACTCTGATAAAAGTAATAGAACTGTGACTTTTGTTTGTTACAGTGGCGGTAAGGAAGGGGTTTCCCAGCGTGTCCAGAAGGGCTTTGAGGATTGCCGTGAAAGCTGGGGGAACTGAGACTGCTGGAAAAGGAAAAGAAATTACATTTTAAGTATGCTGACTTATGTTCATACAATCACACACACATATACACATACACACATATGTGTGTGTATATATATTATTTTAAGTATGTTTTATGTTCATACACACCCACATATATATATATATCTATATCTATATATATGTATATGTGTGTGTGTATTCCTCTGCTTGTTATTGATCAGTAAACATCTTTGAGTGATCACATCTTTATTGTGTTAATAGCAGTTCACATCAAATTCACAGTATCGTTACTTATAAGTGTTTGTTGGAGTTGCATTTTATATAGCAAAATGTATATGTACATATATATATATATATGTGTGTGTGCATATATATATATATATTAGGGGTGCAACGATACACAAAATTCACGGTTCGGTTCGGTTCGATACTTTGGTGTCACGGTTCGATATTTTTTCGATACAAAAAAAAATGTTCATGCCTTTTTAATTTGTCATTTATTAAATTTTCACGGCACATTCCGCACCACATCTCTGTGCGTTCATCATTTGTTTGAAGCCAGCTCACCTCCTGCAACTACTTTTCCGAGAATACGCGCTTCTTTTGTGGTTCGGACTCCTGACATTTCTTTGGAGGTGGAGGAACATCACAGTAATTGCTTAAAGGAGCTTCTTCGACATCTTTAAGAGTTCTAAACAAATGTCTGTCCTCCTCCTGAAAATCTTATGTACGCAAACACGCGTTGCAACTTCTTATCTTGTGCGCGTTTTTTATTTTGACAGCGAATGCAGAGAATATGTATGCAGCCTGGTTATTTAGCTCGTCATATATGCTATGTTTGTTTTAGACAAACATAGCATAGTCATTTGTGAGTAGCTAATATCCGCCAAAGGAATGTTCGACTATGTTAGACAAACATAGCTAAAATACATTCCAAAATATATAAATATATTTTGAAATGTATTTTAATGCATATGTTTTTTGGCCATTTTGTTTTGTATTTTGAAATATATTTCAAAATATATTTCAAAATATATTTTTTTACCGTATGGAGAAACACATCACCATGTAGCAATTTCAAATATCCAGTGGCCTTGAGGTTTCCATTGATGAAGAATGGACCCACTATCTTATTGTTTATTCTACTCATGTTGTGATATTTAATATATACACTGATTTATTTTTATCTTTTTTAATTATATATTTATTTTGTTTATTGATTTCATTGTATGCTTAAAGTATGGTTTTTAACTGCTATCTCTGTTTTATTATTGGAAAGCACTTTGGTCAACTTTGTTGTTTTTAAAAGTGCTATATAAATAAAGTTGGATTGGATTGGATTGGACTATCGTTGTAGCCCATCCC
>NW_024582701.1:657921-666798 GCF_018398535.1 Haplochromis burtoni | reverse complement strand
GGACCACGCTTGATATTTGGGGAAATCGATGGCACATTTGGAGTATGCATTTGAAGCACACTTCGAATTGGGACAGCCGTCGTCGCGTGGTGGTGACGTAACCGCACTTGAAATGCGTACTTCAAGCGTGCAGACCCTGAATTGGGACACAGCCACGATTTGTACGGTCCGACTTTGCACATGAGCAGTAAGGATCGGGGAGTCCTGATCCGTCACTATCTTTTTATTTTTCATTTATGTCTACATTATATTGAAATGTTTCATTATTGGACACATTTTAAGAGATACTTGTTATTCTTAACATCTTAACAGATACTTTGACCCGTAACTATCGTAAAATGCTTCGACCGGAAGTAGACACCTTTCGCGCATGCGGGGTACCGATTGGGTTTCCGGTACGGATCGGGCAGTGACAGTCAACAATGGCGGCAGCTAGTTAGTTCTAATATTACTCTTATTATTCTTTTTGGGTCGCAAAATAAACGTTGAACATACTTTCAGGCGAGAATGTAGCTGTGTAAACCTCAAATATCTGCTCAGTTTATCAAGACACCACATATTTTCAAAAGCGCTCCGACGTTTTCGGAGACGTCTGTTACCCACTAGCTCGATAGCTAGCTGGGGTTCAAGGCTCACTAGAGCTCGTGAGAGCACTGGACTCCAGGCAAATTGTTTTCAAACCCACTGCCGTCTTTCGCTACTCAGGTTAAACATGATATATGAGTCACTTAGATAACTTAAAATGTTATTGTTTGGCTTTTTTTTTAGTATTTTATTTGTTCCTGAGTAAACTGGTTTGGTTGAGATTAAAGTTATAGTTTTTACACAGCTGAATAAACGTCAAGCAGACAACTGATTATCAGAAATGTGAGATGCTCGAGAATATACTCCGGTGTCCCGTTATATTTTAGATAGCAAGGAGTTTATTAAACTTCACCGAAACAATCTGCAAATTTCATTAAAATGTAATAAACTATCATCTTGTCGTTATTTTTAGTTAGCACATATCTTAAACACTTAAAGCTGTAAGCTAATGATAGATATATAAGAGCAGATGCTGCTGGTACAATAAGCTGTAGTTTTACAACCAATGGATGATGATCTGACTAGTCGACTAATCTCAAAAATAATCGGTGACTAGTCGACTATCAAAATAATCGTTTGTGACAGCCGTATTTGAGATCCACATTGAACTCTTTCTACTGATTTTTGGAAAGGCTTTTGAGGAAAAATATATGGAGTTACATTTAAAATGCAACATCTTTTTGTTTCTGAAGATTTGCATGTGGCTAAAACAAAACCAAATCTCAGCCCAAAGCAGGATGAGAATCACCTGGATCGCTGGTGAAGACTACAACCCCTAGCCCAATCTCCCAACCCTAGTTTATGTTTTGGAGACAATTAACGCCCCCCCCCCCCCCTTTTTTTTTTTGTTTGTTTTGTTTTTACATGTAAATAGATTTTGATTGATGTCAGGAGAATTACTGTCTTTTACACTGGCTGTAGTTCAGGAGGTAGAACAGGTCATCTACTAATCAGTTTGGTGGTTCAATCACTGTCTGCTCCAGTACCAAATATCCTTGGGCAAGATACTGACCCCAAGTTGCTCTCTGATGCATCCATCAGAGTATGAATGTGTGTGAATGCTAGATAGACAGCACTTACGTAGAAAAAAGTGTTTGTACAAATGGGTGCACCATAACAACCTGTCCGTTTACTCTTCATGACATGATGAGAAAATATGAATGTGTGAAAATATTAAACTGAGGTAAGATTATCATTGTTTACAAAACTGTTATTTTCATCTTTTCATCCCATCCATGGTAAATGGGCTGGTTGTCATAGTGCATTTCTATTATTATTATTTTTATTATTATTATTATTATTATTGTTTCATCATTAGTAGAAGTAGTAGTAGTATCCTTGGTCTTTGCTTGTTAATCTCGATAAATCTAATTATAAAAGAGTTGCCATTTACAATGCCATGAAAAATGTTAAGTTGATTCATCCACTAGTTCAATCAGTGATTTGGTCTCTTTCCAAAAAACTAGTAAATAAATAAAATAAAAAATAATTTTTGTAATTTTTATTTTTTAACTGAAGTAATCATTATTACTTAAACAGGAGGCGCACACAAACTCACATACATTGGAAAGTAAGAGGCTTCAAGTGTGACTCAGATTTTGGAAAGTCAAGGATGGAAGCTCATGATTGGATAAGCTGGGAAGCAGCTCTATCACTCTTTCTCTCTGTAACCCCACACACACACACACACGCACACAACACAACTCACCCACACACACACACACACACACACACACACACACACACACACACACACACACACACACACACACACACACACACACACAATCTGATGTTTACCATCTGAGCCAGACATCAGCCGTACTTTGTCACACCTCACAGAGCTTTAGCAAGCTTTGGGGAGGTTTTTTATTAACTCCAAAGGCTGGAGATGACTCACAGCCAGTGGTCTCTCTGGACTAAGTTTGGCTGCTCATTGAAGGGACATCTGGCCTGTGCAACCAGCGTTTCCTCAACAGAAAAATCTAAAATGACACATTCCTTACAGAAGCACGTAAGCAATTTTCCCATGATAGCCTGGACCATAATGGATTTCTGAAGAGGGACATCAGGAAAGGGGTTACAAAGATGGCCAGCTCTTTAATCATTTGCTGTAGTGTGCCATGATCGTGTCTCATTAGACCTTAGTCATTTAGACAACACATAAGCTGTTGACGTGGCCACTGGGTGCTCTCTGCTCCAATCACAATCACTTCTGCTGATGAAGCCTATGTACAGTATAGTTAAATGAACCACTTCACAATGCATTTACAACATCACAGTCAATTTACCCACTTTTCAAAGAGCGGGCAAAAATTGATTCAGGGAGGCCTGTAAACATGGGGTGGAGACTGTTTGCAAATCAAAAGTTGTGTGTCTGATTACAGGGAATCATTAATAGATGAACATCATGGCATAGACATCACACACAGGCATATAAATGAAGAGGAAGAGAAGAAATCACAGCAGGGTTGGCTAAATCAAGTGCAGAATGAGATGCAAGTGGAAGATGGCAAGAGTGGAATTACAATTTTCTGCCCTCAGCATGGTTTTCAAATTAAGCTTAATGGGCGGGTGTAGCCAAGTGCATTCAAAGCAGTAGTGCTCCATCAGGGCAAGCAAGGCATGCAGTGCTTGTCTATTAGAGAAATGTAAAAATAGACAACAGTTAAACATACCAGTGAGTGAAAGCAATCTCTCTCCTTTCATCTCAAACAGCTTTCTGTCACCACGTTTCTCTTATGCCTGTTTATATCTAGTCCTTTACATAAAATGTGAATCTGTGGCTGCACTGGTTATTGGAACAATTAACGCCTCTTGATTTGGAGCCATTGAAATCTATATGGAATAGGCATTGTCATGGGTGTGACCTGTCCCAGTTTATCGAGCTAAGAGGCCAGCAACTTTTACTGGTAGTATCCACATGAGCTTTGTGGATAGCAGTCTGGTGTTTGATGGGAGACTGATACTAGACAAGATGTCACTGTCTCTGCTTTCACTGCCCTGAGATCAGTTAACATCTGTGCTTTGTGTGGAAACAGAGCTAGCTTTTGCAAATACAGGCACTCTCATTTAACATCATAACAGGTGGCTTTTCTCTTAGTAACCATCTCTGCCTGGGATGTAAGATATGAGAAACCTTTAATAACTTGTTTAGCCTTTTAGTAATGCAAGCTTTGATGATGAAGAGGAGAACTCTACGGTGGCCCTGAGAGGCCAAACGGACTGCAACGTAAGATACACCAGCAATAAGAAAAACGCTGCAAAAGCACACAAATCACAATGGAAAAAACGAAAATGGAAATAGGAAAAAACAGATTTCCAAAAGCACAAGGAAGGTGTTTCTGGGGAGACAATAACCCGACGGACCAGCTGCAGGAACCAAAATATGCTAAGAATTGCGCTGGGAGACACTTAAAAGAAGTGGAGGATGTATCGGTTTTGTGAGAAAAGAAAAGATGAGAGGTAAGTGTGTTAGCCTAACTATTAGCCTAAAAATACGTCATCAGTATTATATGAATCATGAGGTTAAAACACGCGTACCTAGCAGCACGGTGGCACGGTGGTTAGCACTGTTGCTGCATAGCAAGAAGGTCCTGAGTTCAATTCCAACATCAGGCCGGGGTCTTTCTGTGTGGAGTTTGCATGTTCTCCCCGTGTTTGCGTGGGTTCCCTCCGGGTACTCCGGCTTCCTCCCACCGTCCAAAGACATGCAGCTTGTGGGGACAATTTGGATTGGATAATCCAAATTGTCACTAGGTGTGAATGTGCGAATGAATGTGAGTGCGAATGGTTGTCTGTCTCTGTGTGTTGGCCCTGCGACAGACTGGCGACCTGTCCAGGGTGTACCCCGCCTCTCGCCCTATGACAGCTGGGATGGGCTCCAGCGCCCCCCGCGACCCTGAAAAGGATAAGCGGAAGTGAATGGATGGATAATATAGCAGAGGTACATGCAACATTTATGACATTTCAAAGTAAGCATAATTAGCAGTTTTGGACATAAACTGACATTAAAGTTGGAATTAGGAGACATGGGGTTTAGTAGCAAACATGCAAGCCTCAGAGTAACATAAACCACTGTTCAAAGCAACTGAGAGCAGTTTTAATGGCTTTTTTGTCTTTGGTGCAGTAAAAACGGCTGTTCGTCTGATCCCATAACACCCCCAACTGGCTCATCATAGGGAGACTTGGAACTGGATCCCTGCTGCATTTTCTGACCTGGGGGGTTGTTGTGCGGATGTCACACTATGAACCTCAGGGAGAAGAATAAAGGAAGTGTGGAAGATGGTGAAAGGCTGTAGGCTTGAACAGTTCTGTTTTTTAATCCAGATCACATGTATGTGTGTGTGTGTGTGTGTGTGTGTGTGTGGTCATGCATGTGGCCTAAAGCTCAGAGCAAAGGGATGATGGATGGGGGGGAATGACCTAATGGATTGGAGTTATTATAGGATGGGTCTTTCTCTGTCTGTCCACTTCTGTTCCTGGTTTCCTGCCTTTGCTTTCATCCCCGTTTTGTCTCCCCTCTTTGTCATTTCTCAGGGATCGTGACAGAAGGAATTTATCTGACTCAGCTTTTGTTTATTTCATTAGTGGTTTCTAACTCTGTGTCCTGCGAATGAGGACACTGATGTGATTGAATTACCCCGTCCTCCTCATCCTCTGCACCCCCCGCGTTCCCTCTTCCCTCTGTCTTTTTTGTGTAACGTTGGCACTTTCCCTTCTCTGTGCCAGGGTTCAATGCTGCTGCTGCACTTTCCCTGGTCTTGCATAACTGCGCAGCGGTCGTGTTGCATTGCCTCCTCCATCTCTTCCTCCCCAGGCAGGATGGTCACTGTGGGAAAAGACGGCCCAGAAAACTGACCTTCATTTCAGTATTCTAGGAAGACTAACTGGCTGTGCGTGGAGCTCCGCTCACCACAGGACGGCATCATCAGACCTGTTTGACCTTGAGTAAAGTAGGATGAAGCTGGACCAAAGTTCTTAAATGACCTGAGGATTAATGAGTTTATTTCATTACTTATTGATGGGAGTGTTTCAGCTTTCTGCTGTTCTCAGTCTCATTTACCACACAGGAACGCACAGGTGTTTAAATACAGCGATTCACAGGGTGGAAAGAGTGCAGAGTTTCTCTGAGACTTAAGTGTTTTCTTGGAATTTAAAGAAAGCAAAGAGTGAGGGAGAGAAATAGCCTGAAAGAAGTGAGATGAATACATTTCTTTACTCATTAATGATACATAATATAGATTACCAGTGTGTGACAGGATGCCCCAAGTCCATGCAGTGGGGGAAATAATTATTTGATCTCCTGCTGTATTTGTAAGTGTGCTCATTTACAAAGAAATGAACAGTCTCTATTTTTTATGGGGAAAAAGGTCCAGAAAAAAACATGACATAAAAGTTTAAAATTGATTTGCATGTCTTTGAGCGAAAAAGTATTTGATCCTCAAGCAAAACATGACTTAGCGCTTGGTAGAGAAGCCCTTGTTCGCAAGCACAGGGGTAACATGTTTCTTGTAGTTGGTCACCAGGTTTGTTCATTTCATTCTAAGTGAGCAAACGTACAGATTCACCAGGAGATCAAACACTGATTTCTACCACTGAATTTCATAAGCAGTTATTTGCATTTGCATTATTTTTATCGTTAACTCTGTTTCCCTTGGTCTTTTCCCATATTGTAGTTGTGTGTCTTATTTTGAAAGAAATATTTACACGTTACCATAGTGACCAGAGAGCATTAAGAGGCAGAGAGGAGATGTTACTCTCAATATGCTGGCACATTTCAGGAGGACGCTGCTAATAAAGTTACACAATTACACAGTGAATTTGCGTTTATTATTATATTTACAAAATACCACAGTTTTTGTCTCGGTCGTATCATTTTATTTAGTTGTATTTATTCGCGACACCTTAAAGGCCGGTCCGTGAAAATATATCTGACATCAAACCGGTCCGTGGTGCAAAAAAAGTTGGAGACCGCTGATTTACAGCCTCCTAGATCCCCTTGTAGCTACCTCTGTAGCTTAAGTTTTTAATTATCTGAGTGAATTTGGGGCAGTTTTAGTCAGTTTTAAAAGGGAAAAAAAATAAAATCAAATTCTCAGGGCCTAACTATACAAACGGAATATTTTAAATATTTATTTATTTTGGAGAGTTTAACTTAATTGCAGTTGTTGCTGCTAAAGCCAACCAGTGATTAGGATTAGGGGATAATTACTTTTTCATACAGGGCTGTGCAGGTTTGGATTTTTTTTTATTTCATCCTTAATAATAAACACCTTTATTTAGAAACGGCATCTTGTGTTTACTTGTTTTATCTTTGTCTAATGAGCTGAAGAAGAAGCAGAAACCAGACAAATGTTCAGCTAAAAGTACATCTGAGATGACTCCATCCTCAACATAGGGTCAGTCACTGGTTTGGATTACTCGCTATGACAAGTGAACATTTTTATTATCTGTTTGTGTTTGCTAAGGCAATTAGAAATGAAAACAGAAGGAAGACTCTTGGCATATAGAGGGTGGGAGCCAGAATGTTTTATTCCTCTCATGGCAAAAGAAACACATGACAGAAAATTCTCGGATTAATCCAATGAAAAATGTGATGTTGGCTTCACTGCTGAAGGTTAATTCATTATTATAGAGTTCTTATTAGATTGCACAGTTTCTAACATGTAGTCATGAATCACAATGCTGTCAGGCATCTGAAATCAATATGTGCCCTTTATTTTTCTACCTTTAGTTCTGAAAACCCTTTCTGACACCAAACTGAAAAATAATAATGACTATAGGACAATGGGACATTGTGATTATTGTGCAACAGCCTCACTATAACAGTGTTCTCAACTAACCTTAAAGAAAGTACTCTTAAAAACTGCAACACAGCCTTTAAGAGTACAACATCAAAAGCGAACAGCATACAACTTGTGTGTTTTGTTTAAAATTACAAATACTCAATAAAATGGTTTCTTCTAGCCACCTTTAATAAGCTTTTCTCTTTATTAAACTGTCATGGTCTCAGTTTTATTCCAGATGATCCTTAATTAACATGAACCTAACAAAATAACCATGCATTGCTATATATTTGTCATGGTCCTGGGTCAAGCGACCCAGTGTTTGAGTTTATGTATCTTTTGTACTTCTGTTGTGCCTTAGCTTAGTGCACCTAGTTAATTTCTAGATTGCTGTTTAGTCTTGTTCCTTAGTTGTTTATGTCATCTTCCCCTGTACTAAGTCTCCCTGGTTCATGTGTCACGTCTGCGTGGTTATGTTTAGTTCATGTCATGTCTAATCTCCATGTTTCCTGTTTTACTTTGAAAGTCTGTATTCAATGTCAGTGTATTCAGTTTCACCTCTCCTGTCCTGTCGTTATGGTTCATGTGTGTCAGCTGTGCTCCCATGTGTGACCACTTCCCCTGATCATCCCTCATGTGTATTTAGTCTCTGTGTTTCATGTAGTCTGTGTCGCGTCGTCTGTGTTTCCACCCCCTGTGTTCCGTATCTCCAGCCATAGCCTTTCCATAGTTTATGTCCAGTTTAGGTTTCTGTTGAGTTATACTCTTATGCTGCCCTCACTCTGGTTTGTTCCTTTTCATCAGCCATAATAAAAGGCTCGCTTTTGTTTAATCCACTCCTGTATCTTCGCTTGTGTTCGCACCTGGGTCCACCACACACATTTCCGCACGGTCTGCCTCCGCAGATCTTGACAATATTTTTATTTCTTGTTTTTACACATTATCAGTATTTGAAGCATCCATCCATTTAACAAAACAGGCAAAGTTAAAAAAAAAAAAAAACTATAGAAATGCATTTGATAAAGTTTACTGATATCAGAATTCATAGAACATACTCACATGATTTACATACAGTGGCTTGCAAAAATAATTTGCCCCCTTGAACTTTTCCACATTTTGTCACATTACAGCCACAAACATGAATCCATTTTATTGGAATTCCACGTGAAAGACCAACACAAAGTGGTGTACACGTGAGAAGTGGAACGAAAATCATACATGATTCCAAACATTTTTTACAAATAAATAACTGAAAAGTGGGGTGTGCGGTCTAAAGAAAGCCGGGTAGTATGTCATGAGTTCCCTCGGTGGAGTGAAACTCGGCTGTCTGCTCCTTGCTATCTAAAATATAACCGGGCGCTGGCGTAAACTCTTGACCGTCTCACACTTTCTTTAATTAGTTTTCTGTTTGATGTTTATTCAGCTGTGTGAAAACCCCGGAGGAACCCACCCGAGGGATTAATAAAGTTAAATTTAATTTAATCTAATCTAATAACTTTAATCT
>NW_024582701.1:654133-656496 GCF_018398535.1 Haplochromis burtoni | reverse complement strand
TGGCCACGAGGTGTCCCTTGTTTATTTTTCAGGGAGTTGGCAACCCTACCTGAGAGTCTCGGCACGATATTGCCTACTGTTGGGAGCACATATTTCTCACCTTTTACTGCCTGATTAAGTTGTTTCAAATCAACACAGCAGCAAACTTCCTTTCAGTTTGGCTATAAACCCATTTTTAAAACCTAGATTTGCTGAGTAAACTGCTATTTTGTCCTTACACACATCACATACACTGGAAATGAATACTTTTGTCTCTAGTAGACAGTAGTGGGTCTAAACTTTTAACAGTCACATCTGCTCCAGTATCTCTTTTTAATGTCAGAGGAACGTCATAAGTGTTCATGGCCTCTTACCCTGGCTAGTACCTCTGCCAACTTTCCCTAAAAACTGGAAATGTCTATTACTCTCAGCACCTTCACTTAATACTTTGGTGTGACACACAGGGGTCAAATGTGCTTTCTTTATGCACTTTCTGCATGTGCTTCTGAAATGCTGTGTTACTTTTACGTCAGGTGTAATGGGACACACACCTTTCAAAAAGTTCACCTTTTTGTCTCATCAGTCCAAGTCTTGGGGACCAACCAGATGTTTTCTGGCAAAATTGAGACGAGCCTGTATGTTCCTTTAGCTCAGCAGTGGTTTTCATCTTCCTCTATGTTTTATTACGTTGTTAGGTTTTTTTGTTCCACAAAGATGTTGTAAAGTGGGTAAATAGTGAGTACGTTCTGCACCTCCATAGCTGACGCTGCTGCAAGGAGATGCCTCCTTTATAGGGAGCGCTAACTTCACTCAGAGAAGGAGAAAGATAAGAAAGAGGACAGGAGAGGTAGACGAGAGATTAGATTTAGGGGAAATACTGCTCATTGGGATTACATAAACAGCAAATTTAAAGCTTACATGGGTCTCTACATGTGATATGTTTTTTGATATTGTGAGACATGCGGGAATGCAAACTGAGGTAGACAAACTGTGTTATTTAAAGGCTCCTTGAAAATATTCTAAAGGTCAGTGCACAGTGGCCGTCTAGTATAAACAGTATCCATATTTTATTTCCTTTCTTTTCCTCTGGTCATGTTCTGTTTAACTGTACATTTATTAAAATTAAAATGGAATGAAATAAAGTTTTTATTCCCATCTTCTAATATTAAGTTATTATTACATTAATATAGCACAAGTTTCTTTTAGCTTTGCACAAAAATAGGTGGTAGAAACATCCTCCAAAGAGCTGCTTTATACTTTGTTGCTCCTACTTAAGTACCGAATGTCTATACTTTTGACACCTCTGACAATAACAGACCCACCAAAAATGTCAGGCATAGATTACCAGAGCTATGACGTTTGTCTACAGTGATATCCGGGCTGCAGCTCCATCTAGTTGTAGATGGCAACATAACATTTAGGACAACAATTTATCGGCATTGGGCATCAGTTAACTAGTATGCCTGATTTGGACTAGTGCCATTAACTGTGATCAGTCATCAGGTTGACTAATGGTGCACATCCATAGGTCACAACATGAAGAGTTTGAGCCCATTGCCTTTCTGGGTGGAGTTTGCATGTTCTCCCTGTGCCTACTTGGGTTCTCTCTGGGCACTCTGGCTTCATTGCACAGTCCAAAGACATTCATGTTAGTTTGACTGGAAATTCTAAACTTGTCACTGGTGTGTATGTGAGGGTGAATGGCTCTCTGTCTTTCTTTGTTATCCCTGCAACAGATTGGTGAATTATCCATAATGTTCACCATCTCTTGCATCATATGGGATAGCCCCGGGTCTCCACCGCCCTGAACGGAAATAGTAAATGGGTAGTTCCTTCAGTGTAAAAAGAGAGAACATTTTTTCATTTCCCTTTAATTTTTCAATCCAAATCAAACCTTTTTATTGAAATGATTCACCTCAGGCCTTATCGGCTTGGTTTAGGGCTTAAGGTCAGGCCTAAATTGTTTTTTCAAACATCAATGGAGAGATTGAATGGAAATTCACTCCCTTTTCCATTTTGCCATCTTGGGACAGTGACTGGCCTGCAGCCACCCTCTGCTCTATCTATCCATCCTGCTAGAAAAACATAGGTGCTCTTGGCATGATTTTGAGGTTGACTAAGTAAAATACCTGTCATATTTACCATGAAAGATAAAATAGATCTTTATTGTCACTGTTAAAAGAACAATGAAACACAGTTTGGCAACTCTATGTTAGCAGCCTGTAGAGTTTTACATTAAAGATCCTTTAGAATAAGAGGAAAAAAAAGGAGAAACCAATAAATACAGTTAAAATTAAAGAGGTAAATACACAGGGAATGTATGTCATTAAAAAAAGTATGGTGTTATTTTTGTGCCACTATTCTAAGCGCACGTTAAAAAAAAA
>NW_024582701.1:650789-654113 GCF_018398535.1 Haplochromis burtoni | reverse complement strand
CTTCACCCGTTGCCTACTGGTGGTGGTCAGAGGGCCCGGTGGCGCCAATGTTCGGCAGCCTCGCCTCTGTCAGTGCACCCCAGGGTGGCTGTGGCTACAATGTAGCTTGCCATCACCAGTGTGTAAATGTGTGTGTGAATGGGTGGATGACTGGATGTGTAAAGCGCTCTGGGGTCCTTAGGGACTAGTAAAGCGCTATACAAATACAGGCCATTTACCATTATTATTTGTTATTCTTTTTTAAATCACACTCCCGTTGGCGTAAATTTGAAAATGATAAAATTAAAAAAATAAAACATTTTAAAAAAAAGTTTTATATTGAATCAGAACTAGCTGGTCTCGCAGGCCAGTAAAGGTGAGGAGATAATGAAAACATGGGGGGGAAAGAAAGAGAAAAAGAAGAAAGAAACATGTCGTTTTCACAGTGAATGGAAGGACGAGTTCTTGTCTAATTTGCGGGGTGACTATAGCAATGGCAAAACGGCACAATATGGAGAGACATTTCCGAATGTTTCACACACGAGTGGAAAAAGTGCGCGAGTTAAAGGCAGGTTTGAGATGACAGCTGTCATTTTTGCATGAGACCGGTGAAAAACGCCCCAAAAGCAACCGAAGCCTCATTTAGGGCTATACATTTCTTCATTAAGAAAAAGAAGGCATTTTCATACGGGGACGTTTTCAAAGAAGCAATGCAATGATAATAATTGCAAAAACTGTGTTTAAAGACGAGAAATATGGAACCGATGTAATCTCCACACTCCCATCGTGAAAATCATAAACAGTATCCGCAACAGAGCTAAACAGCAAAGAACATTCAAGAGGAGGAGCTGTTAGCTGAATATGGTGACCTGATACTATACACGATAATCCGATGGTTCAGCAGGGGACGAATTTTGCTTCAGTTTTTGTCACTTTTGGGTGAAATCAAGGAGTTCATGCTGGAGGACATTGAGTGCACACTTGACCTTGCATTTTTAATGGATGTTACTGGGAAACTGAACCATTTGTAACCCAATGGTAAGACTCTTGCTGATGGTAAGTCCTTTAAATGCATTTTAAAGCCCAGATGAGAATTTTTTCTGTGCATTTACAGAAAAAAAAGGTGCTGCACTTTCCCTCTGTGCAGATGGTGCTGAAAGACAATGCTTCTGCATCTGAGACTTTTGACAAAGTTGCAGAAAAGTTCTCTCAAGTCATAAACTGACTTGGGCAAGCGTTTGAGAACAGGTTTTGTGACCTTGATCAGCTTGAGCCATGTGTGTCATTTATTTTCAATCATTTCATGAACACGTACACAACATACAATTCTGAGCAACAAAGTGCAATGTTCAGCTTGGATGCTGGACAGGTGGAAATTGAAATTGTAACACTGCAAAATGACGTCCACCTCAAAGCCTATCATGGTGCACCAAACTTTTGGTGCCTTGTTGACACAGAAAAGTACAGTGGTGTGTGCACAGCAGCTATAAAGGTTGCCAACCTGTTTGGTTCAACCCGTCTTTGTGAATCAGCCTTTTCTGACATGAGTTTCATCAAGACCAAACAGAGAACACGCCTCTCTGATGCACATCTGCAAGACTCACTCAGAGTTGCAGTGTCAAGTTATACCCCAGATTGCAACACACTGGTGAACAGCATGCAATGCCAGGGTTCCCACTAACAGTCAAAGAAAGCACTACCAGATGTTTTGTATGTTACATAATTGATAATCTGTGCAAACACTGTGAATTGTAGTGCATGATTTGTTAAAAATTGTTTGTGGCAAGTGAAAATGTGAAGAAGTGATCATTTGAACATGTTTGCAGAGATTTATAGAAATGAAATTAAACATTGATATTTATCTGTTTCCTACCTTGTTAAACCATTGTTCATAATTATGGTGAGAAATCATTAACTTAATCATTATCTCTACATAGATGAACATCATTAATTATTAATGATAACATATAATTAAAGGTAAATTGAGCAAATTTGTTCTCATTAATCAGTATTCAAGAAGTAGCTCTCAGTTTAAAAAAGGTTGATGACCCCTGCTGTAATGCTACCTTTATATGTGTATTTCTGTTTTTTCTGCAAAACTGACATTGTGTTACTTTTGAGACAACATCCTATGATATTCGTGGCCACCATACAGAATGACTAGCTCTCTCCCTGCACTTTAAAAGTTCTTGGTGACCCTCATGCATCCTGCCTATCCTTCCTTAACCCAGTGGGAATAACAATACAATTGCCTCTGACCACTAATCCATCTATCTCATATCCCCCTCACCTCATCTCAAGCACCTATTTCACATGACCAGGCAACCCTACCTAGCTGTGCCGTTTCACTGCCTGTATCTGTCTGAGCTTTGATTGTCTGCATCTTCTGTTATGTCTCAAGACAGAGTCAACATGAACAGCAACATCTTCACTTAATGTGTCATCTGTCGTGCACAGCATTGGGTCTTCTGGAAAGAGCATCAGCTACAGCCAGCGTTTTTCCAGGTGCATACACAGCTTCAGCTTGAAATGCACTAGTCTCATAAGAAACACAAAATTCAGGTTACTCTTAGCTTTTCAAAGGCTGTCAGTTGAGAGGCATTCCACCTTCATATTGTAGCTTGAATAGAGGTTGGCCCACTGTAGACAGATCTGAAATGAACTTTGGTATATAGTTGACCATTCCAAGAAACCTTGTGGCTGTGGAAATTCCTCAGCTCTTTTTAGAGAACTGGCTCTCCAGGTTGTTTTGTTGCTTTAATTAATTTATTATTAACAATAATATAAAATTATGCACAAAAGGAATTACTAATGTAAAAAAAGTGGTTTTATTTATATATGTTTATAAATATATGCGGTGGCCCCTAGAGACAAAACACGTACAAACTCCAAAACACATTTCTACCATGAACTGAACTTCCAAACCAGAGCTACCTAGATCACTTAAATTACACAATTGAAAGCATATGTGTATTGTTTGTGTATTTATACACAAGCATTCATATATAGTCAAATAATTAAAAAAAAATGTTCATTTACCTGTTATTACCACACACCAAATCCGGTCGTTGGTACTTGCTGGCTTGTGTAGCCACTAGGTAACAAAAGTTCAACACTGCCCCTAATATCCTGGAGCACTTCTGTTGTCTTTTGTACGTGTTTTGAGTTTTTATGTGCTTCTGAGTTTTTACGTGTTTTGGAGTTTGTACGTGATTTGAAGTTTGTATGTGCTTTGTCTGTAGGGGCCACCATAAATACAGGGAGTGCAGAATTATTAGGCAAATGAGTATTTTGTCCACATCATCCTCTTCATGCATGTTGTCTTACTCCAAGCTGTATAGGCTC
>NW_024582701.1:643200-650769 GCF_018398535.1 Haplochromis burtoni | reverse complement strand
TGAGTGAACAAAATTCATTGCTGCGTGCAAGAAATGTATTTCAGTGTTTGCTATTATCCATACACACACACAATAGAAGCACCTCTCAATGTGTTGCTCGCGTTCTCAACATTTCTGCCCCTGCGTTCAACTCTTTCTATACACCGTTATATTTCTGCCACAAAACCAAGCAATCACAGACTTTAAAAATTCTAATTGGCTATTTTGGTATCCAATCAGCTCTCTAGCTGCTGTAGCTAAACCCAGGCAAATATCCCAGAATGCATTTCATCCAAAATTCAAATGAGGCAATGGCGGAGGAACACAGAGTGGCAGAGTTTGAAATATTACTCTTTCTGGGTCACAAAATAAACTTTTAAGATATTTTCAGATGAGAATGGTGCTGTGTAAACTTCAAATATCTGCTCAGTTTTTAAAGAAATCACATATTTGCACAAGTGCTATAACGTTTTTGGAGATGCCTGTTACCCACCAGCAAATAAGACACACAACTACAAAACAATTGTAAAGGACATGAAAATATATAATTCACCATAACGTTAAATCAATGAGAGCCCTGTGCTTGTTTCTCTGCAATGAACTAATGATGGACAATGGGGGACAATGACACCCGAAGTGTGCCATCATATTCTCTGATGTAAAATGTTCTGTTCTTATTTAAACAGCGGACTCTGAATTAAATCTAATATAAAAAAAATATTTAAATTCAGGAGGAAACATTTTCATAATATGACGGGTGAAATTCACAATAGACTGACAGTTCTCCAAGTAAGGTTGGTATTAAATAATACAGTCCAGTTATGAAGCTGAACTTTAATCTCCGCGAAACCGATTTACTCAGGAACAAATCAAACATTGAAATAAACCAAACATTAACATTTAGAAGCTGATCAGCCAGGGCTGGAATAACTCCAGCTTTGTGTCTTTTTTTTTTTTTTTCATTTTAGCTGAAGTACGGGATAAATCGCGTTCCTTTTCACCTTAATATGGATGTTGTATTGTATTGTGTATTGTAATTGGTCCAGCCCAGAGTTGATCATGACCAATTGGCTAATCCATCACCTTTCATTGTTTATACAGTTACAAAAACAAACAAGCAAACATAAAAATGAAATAGCACCATGGCCGATGGCCAGTCCAGCTATGCGGTCAGCTGGTGGGTAACAGGCATCTCCGAAAACGTTAGAGCACTTGTGCAAAAATGTGATGTCTTGATAAATCGAGCAGATATTTGAAGTTCACACAGCTACATTATCACATGAAAATATCTTAAAAGTTTATTTTGTGACCCAGAAAGAGCAATATTTCAAACTCTGATGCTAAACATGGAAATGCAGCCAAAATGGACCATACAATGGCCTCAGTGAACACATCAGCACATAAGTAGCGATGAGGAAACTCAATCACATTAGATATTAATATTACTATGAGTAAATTATATATATTATATATTCTGTTACATGGTTTAAAGAATACAATGTGATAATCACACATGAGAACGCTGTTTCCAGTTATACAAATTTATTTTATTTCACTATTAAAGAAACCAATTATGTGAATAAAAGCTCACCACAAGTACATCTCCTAACCCAGTCTTACAAAATTGCAGTTACAATAAAAACTGGGTATGGAACATGAACTGTTGGTGAGCTAAAAAACAATCCTGGTGCTGATGCTTGTCATTGAACGTTTTGGACAGAGCTCTTGATTGAAATGCCTACCGTTGTGTGTAGGCATTTCAGTCCAGATGTTATGGAGTTCAGTTCAGCTAAGATGTATTTCTAAAGCACTGGATCGCAAAGATAGCCGCTTCACGGCTGTTTATATTGTAAGGTAAAGACCATACAATATAAGAGAGAAAACCCCCCAGCAATCAGATGATCCCCTGTGAGCAAACCCTTGATGACGGTGTCTGTGAAGGTTCTCAGTCATCAAGGCCATAGTAGTCTAAGGAGCTTGGAAAGAAAAGCGCCTGGACTTCTTTAAGTTAAAGAAGTCCAGGCGCTTTTCTTTCCAAGCTCCTTAGACTTGGTGACGGTGGGAAAGAAAAACTCCCTTTTAACAGGAAGAAACTTTCGGCAGAACCAGGCTCAGTGAGGGGCGGCCATCTGCCTCGACCGGTTGGGGGGGGGCACAGCTGTTATAACCCCTGACGCAGCATAGCTTCTAATTCTGAAAGATACATAAATACCTTAAACCTGCACTCTATGCAGGACACCAAGTGATGACACGACTTGCAGTACTATAGGAGTCTATGCAGAAACAGTTTTCTCTCTTGAATCTCTGTAATTTTTTTGCTACTGAGTGTCTGGGTGCAGTCACTCATTTTGGGCCAATTAAATCAAATGAATTTCCACTGTCTAAGTTATACCCCCCACCCCTCCCTATTGAACCTGCGTTAACCAGGTTTAATAGGGAGGGCCAAAGTCGTAGTTGTGCTAAATTTCCTCGAATTCTCCTCGGAGATTTTCGAGTAGCTTCCTTTGTTCTTGAAAGTTCTTTTCCATTTGTCTCATCGCTTCCCGTCCATTCCACATCTTTTTGGTAAGGTCACTAACCTTATTTTCTAAGGCCTTATTTTGTTGTTTGAGTATGTCAACTTGGACATCGTAGTTGTTTATCAGATTGTTATGTCTTCCTGTGAAACTTTGAGTCTGAGCTTGCAACGCCATGTCTTCTGTTTTCAAGGCTTCCTGTAATCATACACGATTTTTCTTGACCTCTTCAAGCTCTCTTTTCATTTCCTCAAATTCATGGCACAACAACTCCTTTTCTCTGTTGGTCACGTTAAAATCATGTTCAGAGTCTTTCTCAGTGGCTTTGGAGATCCGTGATTCTCCTTTCACACCCTCATCGTGTGGTTTCAGTTCTTTTTGAGAATCACCACTCCTTTTGGAAAGCTCCTGGAGGTCCTGTTCAAGAAGTTCGTTATGCCTCAATATGTCAATTTCATGTGCAAAGCATTGGAGTTCCAGGGTCTGTCTGAGCTGTTCACTGTCCGTTGTTTTGTTTTCCTCATTCATGATCCTTTTTCTTTCTTCACTCTCTTGTAACTCTTTAAAGGCTGTGTTTGCCTGATGGAGCTCAGTTTTAACAGCCTGTATTTCCTGTTGCATGTCATCTTTTTCCTTTTCAAAGTCCCTTTTCAGCTCACACATGCGTTTTACCGTCACATCATTTTCTCTTCTTAAAGACTGGTTGTCCTTTTCCATGTCTCCCACTTTTATAACCAAGCCTGTCTTGCTGCTTTGCAACTCTCTGATTTCTGCCTCCATTTCCTGCATCACCTCTTTCTGTTGCTGGATCTCTTTGGTTTTGGAGCTGTTTAAATCCTTTAGAATTTGGTTCCAATATTCCAGCTCTTGAATTTTGAAGTGAATTGTTTCATTCTCTAGTTGCAGGTCTCTTTTCCTCTTGTTTTTAGAGAACCCACTTCGTTTGAAGAGAACTTCAATGTTTTTTTGGAGAATCTTGTTCTCATTTATGAGCTCTCTTTTTTGCTCCTTAAGGTCGGCGTTCTCGACTTTAAGGTCACGTATGGTAGAGTTTTGTTGTTTGAGAGTTTTATTCTCATTTTTCAGCTCTTTGATTTGCTGTTGAAGTTTTTCGTTCTCGGCTCTCATGTTGCATACAACAGGATTTGACAGACTCATATTTCAAATTGAAGTTGATGCTAAATCTCTGTACTAACTAAAAGATTTTTTAAAAAGACGGTCAACTGTGTCAGAAACGGAAGTTTCGAGTAGTTTAAGTGTTTTCCTGCCTAGTGAATTCTTCCACTCTCTTTGAAAGACTGACAAGAGTGAGAACCTCTCCCCTATTTATAGGTTTTCGGGTGCTGATGTCATAAAGAAGATCAGAGATCAAAGGGATTCTGGTGGAATGTCACTGTGTCTGGTCTGGGCAGTTCTGAATTGAATAATAACAAAATGCAGATTGATGGTAATTGTAACTGATAATGCTTAGATGAATTATAAACACCCAATAAATATTATTTAGAAATCCGAACTGTGGTGGAGGTGTGGTCCCTGGCTCAGCCGCAGGGGAGGAGTGATGCAGTGAGCTCAAGGGGGCGGTGCCAGGGAGGCTGCAGGGACAGGTGGTGATGATCTTCCTAACGAGGTTTTCCTTTTTATATAGTCAAGCCGGAGACCAGAGTGAGCAGGAGCATGTGCAGAAGACCAACCGGAGAGTTGGTGAACAGGTTGGCAAACCATGAAAGCCATATGTGTGGTGCTTCAACAAACACTCGCCCAGAGCGATCAACATAACAGTGTGTCGGGTTGACTTTTATACAAACAAACCAAAAAAACCAAAAACATGTCATTGTGAAGCTTTGGCAAATACTAGATTGGTCAACTGATGTGCCGTAAGCATCTGTCAGGCTCTCTGACAGTTAGTTAGTGTTGCCTACAGTTAAAATATGTAATTGTGGTGAAGAGTTAGTATGATTTTACATAAATGGAATCCACATTTAGGAGCCCTTCAGTAAATCCAGGCCAAGCTAAGAAGATGAGCAATGGGAGAAAGACCAAGGACAGAACACATGGAGATGACTGACCAGCGAGCTTTTAATGCTTAAACCTCGTCAAAGTAACTAGTAAGCTAATTTCATGCTTAAAACATGGAAATGCACCCAAAATGAATCATACAATCGTCTCAGTGAACACATCAGCATGTAAAAGGGAGCTACTTCAACAACTTCCAACAAAACGCAGTACTTCCACAGCAAAATATGCAAGGAAACCAGTAGCTAAACTGAAAATATCAACCCAAGATGCAACATCCTAGCTTTAAAATATTTTTCAGTTTTATTTAGTGCTGTCAGCGTTAATCTCGTTAAAATGACGTTAACGCCATAACTGCATTAATGCGGCAAATCTCCATTAACAAGTTACCACGGATTGCCCCGTGGATGGGGATGCACCGCGTTAGCGCCGTTAGCTCACTAACATCACTTTAATGACATTAATGCTGACAGTACAAGTTTTATTATCTTTAAGCTTAGGTTGTACTCCATTGTCGACATAGACAGCTGGAGACTGGGAGGCTGAGTCATTCCTACTTCTTTGAAGTCTGGTAGTTTGTGCATTCTTGTGCATTCATTCATCTTGTGGTTTTTTGGTTTGTTTTTTGTTTTTTACATTTTTTCACATTTTTTCATTTTTTTCCCATTGAAGTTATGCTTAGCTAGCTATTTGTAGTTTTTTGTGTGTTTGGAAATTTCTGTTACTGGATAACTTTTACCTGTGAAGAAAAGTTGTGTTTATCTTCGGGAATTTGTGGACTAAGAACCACGCGTCACATTTTATTCTTCTGCCTGCACCTATATTGGCCAAAAAATCCATTAGCTTCCACACTGTATCATTTTGAATAAAATAAATGTAGGTGAGAGCTTGGAGGCAGGTAATCGAAATGCCATTTAAGTAAAGTGCTAATGGAGCTGGACTGAAGTCATCAACATTATAGATGTCAGATGTCAGAAACAAACTACCGTATACTTTGACATGTCAGGGACGGTTTTTTTTTTCTTTTTCAAATTTCGAATGCCTCCATTGATTAATGTCTTTCAAGCTGTCACCATTAGCTTTTTCATTCCAGCATCATCTGTTGAACTAATTACATCACATCTTTGTCTGTCATATCTTTTAGCACAATTAGACCCCTTCACTTTGCAGACATGTGTGCTGTTATCAGGACTTCTCACTTTTAATTTCCTGTCTCTGTAGGTGATACACATTCATTCAGACAGCCCGTGTCTCCGTTTTCCTGCGCCACATATCTCTGGAGTGTATTTGTTTTCCTAACAAAAATGAAAGCGTGGAACTTGTCAGCTTGAGCGAGCCTGTTATTATAACATCGCCAGAACAGAGATGATGGACGAGGCAAATGAGTTGTAAAGCTTTCCATTCAGGGTTGTCGGACTACAAAGTGTGAAATTTGAAATGTGTTTCATCTTCTTGGAGCTTCTGTGTTGGATGGTTTTTTGTTTTGTTTTTTTGAACCGCTGTTTCCCGTTGTGGCCAGATTAGATCATGTCCCACCATCTGTTTATGTATGACCCATATAGTGCTGTCCCATGGTTTGCTGATAAACTGCTGAGCCTTTAACAGAAGATGGGAAAACAAGTGAAGGGTCCATTTCTTATACAACTTGACCTGGTGGTTGTACTGAGATTGTATGAAGTAATTTTACTGTGAATGTCAGGCTGTGAGGTAAAGCAACGTCGATGAAGTTCTGGTCACGAAAAACAAGATTATTAACACAGAAATAAAAAGACCTTTAAACTGAAATAAGTGTTGCAGTCTTGCACGAAATCTTAGTATCCATCAAAGAGCCAATATAAAGAGACAGACAACAACACTCGATCTATATCTAGCGCCAGTTTAGAATTGCTTGTTAGGTTAACAAGCATCTTCAGAAGAGAGCAGTAGTACTTGGAAAATAAAATACATGGTTATAGAATTACCATTGCATTCAGCTTTTTATTCAATGAGCCTTCCCTTTAGCTACAAGTCTTCCTATTTAATGTATTGCAGTACTTTTCTTACACTCTTCATCAGGTTTGTCTGGCCTCTATGGTTTTGCAGCTTTATTAACATTTGTGTTGGGAGTGTTCTAAATCATCAGATTCTTTCTACAATGCACTCCAATTCAAGTGATAAAACATTTTTTTTGGTTCCACAATGGCTTCCACATAAAGTTAATCAGGAATCAGTGAAGTAATCAATAAATAACCTGACCTACAAGCAAAATGGACAATAACATTAATGTCAATTAAATCTCATCAATATCCACTCCGGTCTTGGAACAATGGAGAACAAGAGCCTTAAACTATCATTTCAAAGGGAACATGCATACCCACACCCATACACACTCATTAAAATGTGCTAAGAAATATTCTATTCTATGTCCAAGTAGATAATGGAAGACAATGACCCCTCCACACACAGGAGTCCCTCAGCTGAGTCTAAAGATTGGTCTTTTGAAATTTCCTGAGGATAAAGGAGTGATTAAATGGTGTCCTCTCATTAATCAAAGGATAGATGTGCAGTAGAGCCTGAAGTCATGGCTTTCTTCTCACTGTGCCCACTGTGTGATATCAAAGAGGTGCTACAGTCTGAGAGCTGATTAAACATGAATGAAACTCAGTGCTGCAAAATGCCCCGGACCTACCAAGAAGTTCAAGCTCATTTTGTTCTCTCTCACTGTGACTATCCTGCCTTACTCATTTTGAACTGAGTGACTTCAGTGTTTAATGAATGCACTACTAAATCTTAAATTATGACGATTTATGATCCGGAGGGCCTCATGGCGTCACCTTGCTATTTACCATTATCCTCAGTTAAAGTTGAAAGATTTAGGGTAAGCCATCAGGGATATCCTCTAGTAGTGTTTCATCTCAATCTGTGAATAGCTCAATGTTGAGAGCAGCCTTTTATTGAGAATTACCTTTAGGCTGTTAAACAAGTCTTTTTGAAGGCTACTGATAATAAAGCAAGTCTTTTTCTCTTTACTTACAAAGACAGCTCCATGCAATTTGCTTTTTTTCGCAGTATTTCCATCTTC
>NW_024582701.1:601790-623640 GCF_018398535.1 Haplochromis burtoni | reverse complement strand
TTTTTTAAAAATACTATCAACTGTGTCAGAAACTGAAGTTTCGAGTATTTTAAGGGTTTTCCTGCCTAGTGAATTTTTCCACTATTTTTGAAAGACTGAATTTTATGAAATGCCAGACAGTCAGAAAGCAATGTGTATTTATAGAAATATAGAAATGATAGTCTCTTCTTTTTCCTTTTTATAACATTCAATAAAAATAAATAACATAGATGGCATGAATAATGCCCCCTCACTCCCAATAATGTGAAGGTGAATATGTTACAGAAAGATGAATTAACCCATACAAAAAACAAAAAAAGAGAGAAAGCAAAGGAGAAAAACAAAAACAACACACACACACACAAATAAAACCAACAAACTGCTAGTGCTATCCTTGTACATTAATATTAACATTAATCAACATTAGTTAATTAGTTAGTTATTATTGATATTAATGGCTACTTGCTCCTGACGAGGAGCAGGAGGCCGCTTCGCTCTGGTACCAACTAGTATGAGGAGACGTACATCACGATAATATTTTATGCATGTTGGATGCCCAATATACCCAATTAGATTAGGCAATCCTAATCCTCTAGCTGATCTATCCCTATAAAGAAGCGAACGACTAGCCCTTGGACGTTAACCGGCCCAAATGAACAATGAAATAGTGTCATTTATAGTTCTAAAAAATGATTTAGGAAGATAAATGGGCAAACTTTTGAAAACATATAGATATCTTGGTAATATGTTCATTTTTAAACTTTGAATCCTACCAGCTAAAGACAGTGGTAGGTAGTTCCATCTTTGTAGGTCAGACTTAACTTTCATTGTAAGTAAGGTAAAATTCTGTTCTTGCATTAATCGCAGAGATCGTGTAATTGCAACGAGATATTTGAACCCCGAGTTAGCCATTTTAAAGTTGATGTAGGTATGTCTGGAGTCATTTGGTTAATATGAAAGTATTGGCTTTTGGAAATGTTACGCTTATATGGTGATAGGTATCCGAAGGAGTTTAATACTGCCAAAATGCATGGGATATTTAATAAAGGATCATTCACGTAGAGAATCAAATCATCTGCATAAAGTGACACCTGATGTTTTATACCCCATCTATCAATCCATCTGAATCCTTCCACGATTTTTAAAGCTGCTGAAAGTCGTTAAATCGCTAATGCAAATAGTAACGGGGATAATGAGCATCCTTGTCTTGTTCCCCAAAACAGTGAGAATGGGGTGGAGCGTTGATCATCTGTACAGACAGAGGCACAGGGAGAGGAGTAGAGTAGTTTGACCCATGAGACAAAATTATTATTAAAACCAAACTGTCTCAGGGAGAAGAAAAGATAGGCCCACTCCACTCTATCGAAGGTGTTCTCGGCGTGGAGAAATATTATGGCTTCTGAAACATTAGAAGATGATGGAGAAAGAATGACACCAAGAAGTCTTCTTGTGTTGGAATGTAAACGTCTTCCCTTTATAAATCCCGTCTGATCCTCTGAAATAATTGAGACATGATCGATTCTAATCGCCGGGCTAGAATTTTTGCGAGAATTTTAACATCTACCGGGAGGAGTGATGTTTGTTGATAAGATGTGCAGCTCATTGGGTCTCGGCCTTTTTTTAAAATTAGGGAAATAGTGGCTTGCATGAGTGTGGGTGGTAGGGTTCCTTGCTCGAATGAGTAATTAAACATTTCCAGTAGAAGTGGAGATAACTGATCTGAAAATGCTTTATAAAACTCAACCGGGTAGCCGTCTGGACCTGGTGATTTACTGCTGTTCATTGACTGTATTAAATTCTTTAATTTCTGAAATTGTGATTGGGGTGTCTAATTTCAAGTTATTTTCAGATGAAACTTTAGGTAAATCCAATTTTTCAAAAAAGCTATTCAATTGGCTTTCATCTGAGGTATAAAGTTGAGTGAACAAAGATCTAAAAGTGTCATTAATTTTATCTGGATCTGAAGTTATTAGACCTGAATCATCGATTATCTGTGTGATTTGGTTTGACGCTGTTTTAGTCTTCAGTTGCTGTGCCAGGAGAAAGCCAGCTTTGTCGCCATGTTCATATACTAACCCTCGAGAATGGAGGAGGAGTTGTTCAGCTTCGGAAGTAAGAAGAATGTCTAGTTCTGTTTGAAGTCTTAATCTTTCTTTATATAGACCTAGTGTATTTGTACACCTGATGGAGAAGGCCATAAAAGGTCTCTTTTTCGTATTGAGCCGCATACCATATTCATCGAGCCGGGTCTTCCACTGAAATTTTTATCTATCAGGAAGTAATCTATACGCGAAAATGAACGATGTGCATGGGGAAAAAAGAATAGTGTTTAGCTTGCCAGTGACATGGCATATCGACCATTTGAATCTGTAATTACTTTATCCGTGGTGAAATAAGTATTTTTCCGGATTAGTATAGTTGTGTCCCTTGTTTTTATATTGAAATTAGAATGAAAAATTTTGTCAACCCATCGTCTATTTAATTTCTTATGGTCAGAGTTGCATAAATGTTTCTTCAAGAAACATTATGTCAGCGTTTAAATCTTTAATGTGTGTGATAACTTTTGTGCGTTTTATTGTGGCATTTAGTCCCCCAGTGTTTAAGGAAATTATCTTCACAGCCTCTCCATCAGTTGTATTATCAGGTCGGTCTCAAGGAGCAAGCAGCCGCATGTAACTAGAATCATCTGAACAAAAACTGTACAGTAGAAAATAAGTACACACATAGCATCGAACTTAAAATATACAAGGTTAAATAAAAATAAAAATATTTCCCTAAACATCAAACCTAATCCCAAACTAGTGTACTTTAGTGATGGGTCGGTCACGAACGAAATGGCTCTTAGAGCCGGGTCTTTGACATGAACGACGCGAGCCGGCTCCTTATCGCGAGCCGTGGGTTTTTTTTGTTTTTTTTTCTTTCGCTCACCCTCTCTCTCGCACTTTTTTTCCGCTTCACTCAGCATGCAGATGATAAAGGATTCGGAAAGTTTATTCATGCAGGTCCATATGACAGAGAATGTGCATCTTCTTTTTGTTTTCATATTATAATTTATATTTAATTGTGTTGTGGTTTGCAGTGTTTTGTGTTGTTTCACTTTGAATTTGTAAAAGGAAAAAGCTGAAAATTTAAATAGTTAAAAGTTGAAATGTGAATAGTTGGTTTTTGTATTATATGATTTATTTATTACATTTTATGTGGAGTGAATAAATAAAAGTATATTTATGGTGGCTCCTACGGACAAAGCACATACAAACTTCAAATCACGTACAAACCCTGAAGCACGTAAAACCAAAACACGTAAAAACTCCAAAACACGTTAAAAGACAACAGAAGTGCTCCAGGATGCTAGGGGCAGTGTTGAACTTTTGTTACCTAGTAGGTATAAATGTTATTAAAAAAAGGTTTGTGAATACAAGTCAGTAATACTTACTCTATGCTATTCCTATCATTTAAGTAATTGTTGGTACCCTTATTACAGACACCCTCCTTACTAAAATATTTGCTAAACTATTTTGATGCAAGATTAAATGGACATTGTGTCAGCTTTTTATATACTGAACACTTTTTATGGCCAGTGTTTATGTGCTTTTACACGATTCCATCACAACTAGAAAATCCAGGGAGAAGAAGATTAGATTAGATTAGATAGAACTTTATTAATCCCTCGGGTGGGTTCATCTGGGAAATTTGATTATAGACCATCTAATCTAAAAGCGATATTTAATTTCTCTCGAAAATACATCTGCTATCCGTACTTTTGAACGTTTTCATCCTGGCAGCAGTGTAAGGTGAGTGATTCTTTATAAGATAAACTCAGGTGTCCTCATAATATCTTCCTCAAGTCTCTACAGAATCCATAGATTCTCTCCATTCCCACAAATGGAAATAGGCTTTTATATTGATATAAAAATTTTATGTTCACAGCCTCAGTCATATTCAGCAGCACCTGCCCATGCACAGAAGCTGGTTCCTGTTGTGTGTGGTGTTCCACAAAAAGGTGATGTACCTCCAGATTGCAAACTGCTTGCACCTTGTGTTGTTTTAACTTCACATTTATTTAGTGTGCAGGTGCACAATGCTGGGTTTTCCTGCTTCTCTGGGGCTATTTGCACTTTTTCTTTAGATAAAAGATTCTTTAGGTGGCCAACGACACCACATCCAAACCTGCTCAATTTGTGCCAGAAGTAAAGCTTTTCCTCAGGTGTCTTGCAACTCCTTCTAATTCTGCAATCGGCCCTGGTCCCATATATTGTTAGACTTTGTCACTGGTGTTTTTCCCCCCAAATACATTACCAGTCAAAAGTTTTAGAACACTCCAATTTTTCCAATTTTTTATTGAAGATTGTACAGTTTAATGTCTCATTGCACTCTGAAATGAAAGCACAGTACAAATAAGCAATCTGAGTTTAAAAAAAAGAAGTGATAAATGTATAGACCAAAATGTGTTCGAAACTTTTGACCTATCAAAGTCACCACCATTGGAAGATGTAAAAGATGAACACACCCGTGGTATTCTTTCTACAATAGTAATCAAATATTCTTCAGAAAGTTCTTCCCACATCTGTTGCACTTCCCATAGATGTGCAGCACCTGCTGTAGGCTTTCACTCTTCTGTCCAGTTCATCCCAACCAGCTCGATAGGATTTTATTCTAGAGACTGTGCTGACCACTCCATGTTTTCAAGCTTGCCATGTTTTTCTTTATTCTTTATTCCTGAGGTACGTTTGATATAGCTTGGATTTTTGTTTTGGGTCATTATCTTGCTATGGGATAAACCCCTGACCAACTAGGCTTATACCAGGGGGTATTGCATGGCTCTGTGGTATGCTGTGGTAGCTGTTTTGGTTCAGGGTGCCTCTCACTTTGTCACTGACCATGGATCCAGCAAAACATCCTCAGACCATCACACTTCCTCCTCCATGTTTGACCGTTGATGCCACACACACTGTGGAACCATTCTTTCGCCCACTCGATGGCGTACAAAGATCCTGTGTGATGAACCGAAGTATCAGCTCATAATACCTTTTTCCAGTCTTCAGTAGTCCAATGGCAGTGTTTTATGGCCCAGGCAAGCCTCTTTGTCTTCTTCTGATGTGTTAGCAGTGACTTTCTTGCTGCAGCTCAAAGCCTTCTCTTCACAGTTGAAACTGAGACTTGCTTACTATGATCTCTATTAAGCTGAGCTTGAAGCTGTTGTCCTGTGAGCCTCCAAACTGTTAACTCTCAGAAACTTGTCCTCTGATTGTGTTGTGACTTTAGCTCTGCCAGACCTTGCCCCAGTTTCGAGTTCCTTTTGATGGTGCCTTTACTTTCTTTGCAATTTCTTTGCAGGAAGGATCTGCAGGTGTTATGACGGTCTTTTTCTCTTCCATTTTTAGTTGCATTTTTCTCACCATTTTTGCTGCAACACACTACTCTCTGCAGTACAATACTCTTCAACTGATGCTCACAGGAGTATGGTACCACAATGTGTTCCAACACTGCTTTCATGCAGACAGAGGGTGTTGAAAGTAATCCAGAAAAGTTGGAACACCTGTAGGAATTAGTAGCACCAGCTTTCAAAGATAGATCAACAGCCTTTGCTGCAGAACAGACTTAAATTGTTAACCCTTTTTTTGTTCCCTGAAAAAGGCCTTTTTGTATGATTCTGAAATGTACATTATTTTTCAGTTTTGGGTAACCTTACCTTGTTTGTAAACCTCTGGCGGTTCACCACTAACCTTTGTACCATTTCAAGCTATTCATATGACTGGAATTGCAATAAATAACTGGAAAAAATGGGGTTTTCTAAAATTTTTGATGTGGTGTATGTGCTCACAATTGTTTATAGATTTTCAAAGGGTGTATGCTCACCGCTCCAAAACTTCCTTCAGTCTCTGAAACTGTATACATGTTAGTCAAGCATATATTCCGACGTTGTACGAGACAGAAGACCACGGAGAGCAATTTCGATGCAATTTCACCTGCAGTCTAACAATCACACTGAAAGGGCTAATCAGGAACTGAAGACAGCTTTCCACTGCATCACTGCCTCCAATCCTTCATTCTGGAGCTCCTATATTCATTGGGTTGAGTAGGGGAGACCAGGGATAGTTGTAACGTGGGTCAGTTGTAACACTTCCAATTTCTCCAATCAGGGCTAAGTTTCAAATGATGTGACTCATCCTGTGCATGCCCAACTCAGTTCTGCTATCACATGTGAAAAATCAGCACATTTTGTCAAACACAGACAATTTAACACGAAAAAAAGTAATTTGTATGCCAAAAAGTAAGTTTTTCTACTTTATTTCAATTTGTAATAGCATTATCTGCTTTGTAGTTAAACTCATCAAACTTAAATTATGTTATTTGTATGTCTATGGGGATATATTCTGTGTAGGTCTTTAGTGCTAATGTTTTAGCTGTTGGCTGTAATGTTAGCTAGTTCATGGCTATAGGAGTCTGGGTCAGTTGTAACAGCAACAGTCTGGGTCAGTTGTAACAATAATGCAGATGTTACAACTTACCACACTATTACTTTAACTTATATTAAACAAGTTGGGGCAACGACATCAGCAGAGAGAGGTTGACTGGTCACATTTGTATATGCGGTTAATGCCATTGGCAACACAATTCCTCCACTGTTTGTGTTCCCACACATACATTATGCAGACCACTGTGTCAGAGATGGACCAGTAGGAAGTACTGGTAGTGGAAATAAATCAGGATGGGTGCAAGAAACAGATTTCCTCATCTTTCTGAAGCACTTTGCAAACCACACCAAGGTAAGCCATGATAAAAAGTAATGGAATTGCGATGCTGGTGAACAACTACATTTTTTCAGCTTCATTGTTATGTTCAAAATTGGTGCAAGAGTTGTAGGTTATAATGCCCACTGAGCCAATGAGGCCAAACTCAAGGAAGACCAAACAAAATGAGTGAAATATTCAGTTGCAGAAAATTCCATAATTTTTCTTTTTTTTGGGGGGGGGGTTGGAATATGTTCAAAAGCTAGATTTCTGCATTCTGTCACACACACACACAGACATAAATGGATCTAAGTGCATTCATGTGTTGAATAAACAAAGATTACATGTTAATGTTTTGTTAGTACCCTTATTTCATTGTGTTAGATTTCACCCCAGGATATGTTACAACTAACCCAGACTATGGGGTTAATTGTAACATTTCACTCTTTGTGTTTGAGGCCATACCATGCAATGGGTAATTGTGCTGCAGAGAAAATAGCTGCACTATTTAATAGCCGAGACATGTAAATACTTTGCATTACATTTTGAATCCACTACCTTAAAAGAGCTCCAATTTACAGACAGAAATGTCAAAAATGTTACAACTATCCCCGGTCTCCCCTACACTCATAATTCAGCAAGCTCTTCTGCCACAGAACGTCACCATTTGAAATCTCACTGAGAGAGGATTCACTTCTGTCTTCAGCCCAGGAGGGGGAAGAGACTATGCCCTCCCTCTAGCATCATTGGTGTTGCTGTGGACACATCTGGACACAGGCCAAGGCAGTTCTCCTCCATACCCTGGATGAAAATCGCTGCTTGGCTGATTGCAAAAAGGTCCCAGTTCAACAACATATCCCTGGGCAAATGGTTTTGCTATTCTTCTGAGACATGATGCTTGCATTCCAGAAAGCAAGTTCCCAGGCACATAATTAACCCTTCCACTGTCCATCACAAGCTCCTAAGGTCAGTGAGAATCCATACAAACTTTCATTTTTTGTAAATTTTTAAGCACTTGCTGCATTACCTTCATTTATCAGGCAAGGGGGATGCTACTTCATGATAACATGCATAGATCTCTCATTCACTACCTGATTTAGAGTAGTTTTGTAGTTTCACGCTCTAAATAAAAGATAATTATATGACAGTGAGTGCTGCATGTTTGATGAACATATAAAAACAATAAACCTTTTTAAAAAGCATAATTTCTTTCCACCAGCCAGAATACAGAAATTTACAACCCTTATTGACGATAAAAACAAATAACCTATTAGACTCTATCTAATTCTTTGTCTTGCAGTGGTTCTCATAAAACATGTAGGCTGGAGATAAAATACTGGCATCAGTAATGGAACAACTTGTTATGAATATGAGCTCAGAACTGTCAGAGACTACTTCGCTGCCAAAAGCAAAAACAAAGACAGATAAAAAAGCACAGACATTTGAGCAATATTTTTTTTAATGTTACATTTTGTGCCAATGCACATCATCCGCCTTCAAATGTGATACACCTCCCACTGTGCCAGTTTCAAAGCCTTATTCTGTCCTTAAATTTGACTAACATTTCTACAGCACCGTATACATACGCATAATAAAATCACGTCCCGCTGAGGATAGTGTCTGGAAGAGTTGTTCAAACCAGGCAGTTCTCCTGTGAGTTACAGTCTGGTTTACATGGTGCAGCCCTACAGGCATCACTGTCAGAGCAAGCTTTTATTACCAAGTGCTCTGGGTCTGTTTTTCACCTCTCGGTGTGAGGCTGCAGTCAGCAAAAAGGCAAACACCAAACAAACAGTCACTATGCACTTAAGGATTTGCATCCAGGTTATAGAACCTTTCAGTGCAACTGAGTTGCTAGGAAACAGCTTAGGTTCACCCTTGTTCCTGCCAGCTATTAGTGCTCACAAACACCTGACTTTTCTCTCATGATAGGTGACCAGAGATTAAAATAAATAAATGATACCTGTCAGACTATTTTCTATAGTTGACCCAGGATCCATGACACGTGGAAAATGCAGGAATAAAAGTGGACTTGTAACAGGATATTTCCCTTTGCAGGATATATAATGGCAACAGCGCTGCCCTGCACTTGACCCACATCACCTGCACAGATACAAGCTCTGCATTGAATTCTGCCCCCTAGAATTGAGCATTTAGTAAAGAGCTGATATGATTTCAAGATGTTCCTGTATTTGTGTTGTAGCTACCATGTAATCAAGCTGCCATCGGGTCTGACCTTCACCTCAAGGCTTGACTGCTGCCTGTTCCACAGTTGTTAGTTGGCATTTAAAAGCAATCTCGTTACCTTTCAGAGTTACTGAGAAAAGGAACTTGCTAGACTCTTTCTTCTTCTACTGTTATTGCAATTTCCTGTTTTTCATCTCACTCTCAGCTGCAGTATACAGTGGTAACATGAAGCGGATTTCTTTAGCAATGAAGAACAGTAGCTTAGAGCTTCACTTTTGCAGGATTTCAGTGGGGGGAATCATGGAAGTTTGACCATAATCTAAATGTGTTTTGTAGACTTGGAGAGGGTGCTTGACTGGGTTCCTAAAGGGCCGCCGTTGTAAGTGCGACCTGAAAAGCAGAAATTTGACTCAGGATGTATAGCATGTCATCTACTAATCAGAAAGTTGTGGTTCAACCTGTTGTGGTTGTGGCTGCTCCAGTCTCCATGCCAAGTTATCATTGGGCAAAATACTGAACCCTGAGTTCATCGGAGTGTAATTTTAAGGTAGAAAGCACTTAGTTAAGATAAGATAAGATAAGATAAGATAACCTTTATTAGTCCCACACGTGGGAAATTTGTTTTGTCACAGCAGGAAGTGGACAGTGCAAAAGTTATGTAGCAAAAATTAGAATATAATAAGAATAAATACAGTACACAACTGTACAGAATAAAATAAAATAAAATACTATATACAGTAAAATAAAATGGAATAAAATATGCAATAGGATTACAATAGAATACAAATGCTGTATACAACTGACTTGTAGAAAAATGTGCTTGTAGGAATCTGTGTGTGAGCGGGTGAGTGAGATATGTTGCATAAAGTGCTTTGAGTGCTCAAGAAGT
Organism: Haplochromis burtoni; assembly: GCF_018398535.1. Classification (NCBI taxonomy): domain Eukaryota; kingdom Metazoa; phylum Chordata; class Actinopteri; order Cichliformes; family Cichlidae; genus Haplochromis; species Haplochromis burtoni. The sequence goes on along the minus strand of NW_024582701.1, from coordinate 613,854 downwards.
GTAGATAAATGGATATACATGACAGACAAGAAGACATGTTAACAGGAAGGGGATATGACAGCTTGACCAGACAACATGGAAACAAATATAACTAAACATAGCAGCAAATACAAAGATAACTCCATAACAACACAAAGAAGCTATAACCCCAAACCCTGGAGGAGCTGGAGGAGCAAGTGCTGTGTTTCTTTGCCCTGCAATTCCTCACATTATTTAAAGAGGGAGTTGTGTTTGATGACTGGGGTCAGCCTGGCTGCTATCATCAAACCCTGAGGCTCACATACTTTAAGTCTCGGGGGAAATATGTTTACGTGAAGCCTAAGGGATCCCAGAGATAAAAAAGAATGAATTAGTCAATTTCATTTTTGATTTCATTTTGATATCAGACCTCTTGGGTAAGAACAATGCAGAACATTGGTTTTCACTCATGAATACTAGATCAACATTTACAGTGAAAATTCACGTAGTCTCTACAGTCAAAATACATGAAAAGCAGAAAGGTGTCATTTAAAAAACACAGTGATTTATTGCTCGTTAAGATGTGTTCAGAATTTGGCAAATTGATGATGATTCAACTCATAAATCATGACACACTGCTCTCACGAGCTTATATGAGCTTCCTGTACAGGTTAAAAGTATTGGTACTTACAATACTGGCCTCGTATGTACTCAGTATCGGACCTATACCAACATTTGCAGTATCGCTCACCACTAGAAACCACTAGGTTTCCCTCCAATCTGCTGTGAGCTAAACCTCTTACAGCTGATATCACCGGTGCGCATACAGGGAGATTATACCGCAGCTATTTCTGCAAGAAGGAGAGAGACTTTCATTTTTTTGTAATCCCAGTGACAATCATTCCTGAGAGTTCTTTCACACATCTTGTTTTAAATATGCAAGCGCTTCCTGAAGGGAGTCGTGACTGTGTGAGCCACAAAAAAAAAGAAAAGACAATCAGTTGAGAGAAGCTATGAATACATGACGCCTGCTGAAATGAATCTGAATCTAACATGGCTTCACTGGGTCTCTGAGAGATGTGTATTTCATCAGGCTGTAGTTACACAGACTTAAACACTTGTGTCCAGCCAGACTGAGATGGCTCGTTTTAATGCATCTCTCCCTAATGCTTTGAATGCTCACTGTAATGCTTCTCCTTAATCTCCTTTGGCTCTGAGGAGAGGATGTTGTCATCTATAAGATCAACACAGGAGGACTTAATGACTGTGGAGGAGAACAGATGATGATGAATGATTGTTCTTAATATGCTTTTCTGCTACAAAGACATGAAATTTGTACTTAGAAGCCTTTGTGGTAGTTTGTTTTAAGACATCACTTTCAGATATTTGATGTCAAGAGACAAGTGAAATAATTGTGAAGCTAAAAGTCAGTGAGTACAACGCCGTGTGTTTTGAATCCTTAAGCCTGTTTTTCCCCCTTAAATAGTTATAATCTCAAAGAAAAGGCAGTTGTGTACAAAACTGCCTCCCATTCTCACAAACTCTAATCCAAAAAATCCCAGATTGTCCAAGATCTTCGATACCAAGGTGAATTGATTCTGTTTTATTTTCTACTAATAAAGCAAAACACAGACAAAGACAGCAGAGATGACAAAACTTGGTTCAGTGTTCTGCTTTTCCAGTTTTTCCCGTGTTGAAATTTAAAAGTGCAGGAAAAAATAAAGAGATACAAAAATAATTCTACTTCAGCACTTTATATTTCTTTTTTTAGTTGTTTTTTTCCTTGCATACTGCTTGCATACTCAAGCTTAACACATAACATATGGAGTATGTTTCAGAAAGAAAATAATAGGCCTTGAAGTGTTTTGGCCCCAGACTCCAACCAGCTGCTTGCCTTACCTGGTGGCAAGCAGCTCTTCTGATAATATATCACATGAATTCCATGTTTTCTCAATTAGAAGCTGCTCCACAGATCCAGCAGTTGAGCCGATAAAGTCATCAGGAATGTTTTAACAGAAGTCACAGAACAAGGGAGACAAGACTCTGCAATCAGTTTCCTGCTGAGTTTATAAGCTCAGTCACTCCTGACTGTTTTATTCACCTCCTGACTAAAACACGAAGTCTGCTTTGGTCCATGATACAAAATAGAGGATTATCCATGCTAGTGGTTTCACAGTTGCAGTGAAATTGCTCAACTTATAGCTTCAGAAACCAAAACCAATTCAGATTTTGTTTTTTGTTCATTTTTTTCTATCTGTAGTCCATGTGGTTACTGAAATGAACTTCTCAGCCCTGCTGTGCTTTTTGTGTCAAAGCACAAGCTTTTTTGTGCTTAATATAAAATTGTAAGGGGTCTACTAGACTTATTTCCATCTCCATATTTTAATTATTAGATCTATTATAATTCAAAAATCTTTATTCCTCTTTTTTCCGCCCCCCCATCAAAGACAACTTTCTCTGATTTCCCCATGTGAACACCAGAGCTGGGAGCTATGTCCCATATTAGGGATGTCCGCTCACAGTGACATCACAAGAGAGCCATTAGTAGAAAAAAATGTCTGAAACAGCATTCAGCTGCAGTTTGACAAAGAAAAAGAGGAAAACTATAACAGGTCCCACGTAGATGGAAGCAAGTAGAAAAAGGCATCCAAACTTTAGTTATGACATACACTCTGTTCTATCGTTATACATTCATATTTTAAGAAGAAGTGTGATGTGATGAAGGGGAATTGATACAGCTGTTGCTCACTAGCAGGATTTGACAGCACCACCTATTATAGGAGTGGATTAGGCCAGGCTAAACGGCCAGAGGGAATTAATAGGATCGAGTGGAGAATAAAGGAAGGCTGCGATGAGATTATACGTGCAGTCTTTCGTCACAAGTGCGCAAACTCATGATGTCAAAAGTACCGCATCTTTTGGATGCTCATGATCAACAAAGCACATAGTCGATACCAACAGTTTTAATGTCTTACTACTCAAGTGTAACTGTTTTCACCTAATCAAGGAGAAGCCTTGAAAAACAAGCCCAAACTAGTGTTTCATCAAAGCGGGATGAATTTCCACTAAACCGACTTTCAAAACCAGAGGTGAAGCTGAACGCGACCTTTTGTTCAGGCGATGAATCCCACCATGTTCCCGTTTAAAATGTTGAAATAGCTCTTAATTTGAATTGAATTTTGAATCTGTGACTCGAAGTGCATCTTTTTTCTGATCACTTTCCGTGTGTGAACTACACTCACAGACACTTTATTTGATACTCCGACTCAGTAACTCAACAGCAATATTTCGATTTCCTCGGGCTCATCGCTACGCTCCTTCAAACCTCCTCAACTCATCAGAACAGGCTGAGGTGAGGCAGGCTGAGAAAACAGAAAAATAAAAGTTAAATTAGTAATGTGGCCTGGGCCCACTGGCGTGAGGATGAAGGGTTTTGTAATATTGATGAGCTGAGTGCAGTAGGAATGACTCATCTGGAGCTGCAGATGAAGAAGGAGAGCTCAAAACCTACAGTCCAAGTCATAGCTGTTTCTTCTTTTTTTTTTAACCCTGAATCTTAAAACCATCGCCCCGCAATGCCTTCTCGATATTTAGTGAATCTCTGAAATGTTCATGCTGCATTTTCTTTGTCATGCTGTGACGGCTTTCTGTACATATTATACCTGTTAGGAAGATTATCTGGTGGATGGTTATTAATTTCATAAAGAGTCCATAATGCCCTTCTGTAATTATACAGAAAACCGTCCCATTCACACAACCACCCTCTCAATACAGAATACAATGATTCAGTGTAATTGAATAATAAAACCACAATCTTTTCCTAAAACTAACCAGGTAAATTTAAAGGTACGATAATTAATTTATTGAGTGAGTGACTGAGTGGCCACTTGAGGCGGTTGAGCATGCTGCAAAGAGCTGCAATTTTTGTGGCTTTATTTTTCATCCTCTGAGCCACCTGTGACTATTTAAATCAATCATACCACTTTTTAGGGTTTATAATATCTTATTTTGGCAATTTATAGCAGATCGCACCAATATTTCAATACCAAAAAAGCTTGTCTCAACCAACTTTGTACCGATATAGTTGCTTGTGGGTGTGGGAACTGTCAAGAAAAGAGTGTGTAGTACAAGAAACATCTTTTCTACTCATGTTCGTGTGTTTGAAATGCCTGAAGGACGTTGTCAGAACATATCCAAGGAGCAAGTTTTTAAATTTATTAGAAAAAAGCCAGGAGACCAAACCAGAAGAAGTGGCATGCTGATGAAAATATTCAACAGAAAGACCCAAACAAAGAAAAAAATCATTGGACTCACAGTAAAATAAAATAAAATAAAATCCTTTAATTATCAATAAAGAAATAATTAACAACAATAACATGACTGTTGCACAGTAACTATAGGGTTTCACTGTTTGAGCAATCAGGATCAAACCATAAAATCAAAAAGCCAACATGAGCAAACATGGCTGTAATTGAATAATAAAACCACAATCTTTTCCTAAAACTAACCAGGTAAATTTAAAGGTACAATAATTAATTTATTGAGTGAGTGACTGAGTGGCCACTTGAGGCGGTTGAGCATGCTGCAAGGAGTTTCCTCAGTTATTGTTTCCAACAAAGACTGAGGAAACAATAATAAACAATAGCTCAGTCAAACCCAGAGGGCGTGGAGGAAGAACAACAGACAGAACTAAAAACACAGAAAACCCCAAGCCTTTGTCCTTGAAAATAAAACAGGAAGTAAGTTGAAAGGGGTGCACTAGAAAGGAAAACACTCAGCAAAATAAGATCTGAGAATTCCAATAAAACTCATATTCACAAACACAAAGGAAATCAAAACAAAGGCCATGAAAGCATAGATAATACACAGACCATGAGTGTGCCAAGTAGCACTTGGAAACTGTAAGGCAGCTTGTCATCCCTTACATTAGGAAAAAAAAATTCAGTCAAGTCAAGTTCACTGAAAACCAGCAAAAAGAAACAATTAAATACACAACATTTAAATGACAGAAATACAGGCTGCTCATCAGAACTGAATGTCATGGCGTCCCATAAATGTGACATTTTATTTCTGTGCCTCATTTGCACCTCAGTTCTCCAGAGATCCAGAGATCTTCTGACTTGAGGCAGAAATCTTAACCGAGCCTGAACCCTGGCATGGGAGCAAGACTAGATTACACGGATTAAATTTCAACCTTTGACACATTGAATGACTTTGAATGACAACACCCACCCATCACTTGCACATGTGCAGACACACAAAAGGAATTGACAGAGAAAAAAAATGAAATGAGTGATTTTGGGGTGTTAAATAGGTCAGTTAGTTCTGTTGCTTTTTATGCATTTTTCAACACATTAAAGGTAAAACATGAATTTTCATGTTTTACCTTTAATCAGCTTATGAGTAATAATGTAAATGTACAGCTGGAGGCTTACTTAGAGAAAATAACATCATACATTATTCACAACAAGCACATAACAGAAATAGTTGCTGGCTCATTGTTATTTCTTTACAGTGACACACTTTCAGCCCCATCTGTGATGATGGAGGAGGCACAGTTGGCCAGTTGATGGGCATTAGTTTGCTGTAATATGGCTGCTTTACTGATGGTTTTAATTACTAATCAGATTATTGGCTCCAGCTGTTGCTTGGTTACAGAGAGTACCAACATCAATTTCTGTGTAGACTCCCCCAAAGTATCAATAAAAAAAACATTTGATTAATGTTTCTCATTGTTACTTATTAGAAGGTGGCCATTAGCCATTAACCCTCTGAGCTCTAAATCATCATCAGCAATGACCTTAAACCTGTAAGCAATCAGAATGTGTACTTTTAGTTTTACATACATTTGTCTTTCAAACTATAGGGTTAGGGTAGGGTTAGCACTTTTGCTGATTTAGACCTTTGTGTGTCTATTTTAAGTACAAACGTAATGTGGCATGAAGGAAAAAGCCCAAACCATAACATTAGAATCGCTGGCATGATTACCATCAGCCTTCCGATTTTTCGGTATCCGTTATTTTTCTTGCATTTCATGCTGCTTGGATGTCCCAGGGTAAAAAATGGCTAATGCTCTGTAGCATGCTAATGAAGTAAGAATCCAATATTTTAGGATCCACAGCTGAGGTCTTCTGTTGCACAAACATACAAATACACCAAAGATATATATTTACGGAATTTTAACAACACTGTAAAAGCCTGAGAACTGAAGAGACCAGATGCTGATTTACTTTTTATTTTCCCTTGTCTGGTCTACAGGTCTGTGCCTGTTAGAAATGTTACAAATTGGACATCCACACAAAATTCACGCTCATCATCTGATGTTCGAAATCTATGACCTGAGTGGACCTAGTGGACTCCATGAGTGAAACCATGAATGCAGTAGACAATAGTGGTGTGCAGATTGATACTGAAATATCGATTCTTCCGATTCCAGTAATTTATGTTCTGGAATCGATTCTCACATTAAAATATTGATATTTTAGTACTTTGGGGTAAATTTGTAGTTTATCATTAACAGGAACACAGTGGAAAGAAACTATATCATTTGGATTGTCTAAATTGGAAGGAACTACTTCCTCTTCTGCCTTTCATAGTCATATGTGAAATACGGCTGTATAAATGTGTCAGCCCCTGGCGTGCACACTCACAACAATGGCTGAGCATAAATCGAGTCATGTGTGGACGTATTTTACCTCCACAAACAGCCAAGACGCGGTTTGCGATACATGTGGCAAGAGTGATGTGTTTTGGCAACACCGCTAACCTCGTCAAACCCCCCAGAGTAAATCATATCACAGAATATGAGCTTTTCGTGAGGCTAACTGAAGAGGAGGAGAGGGACAGGTGCTGCAGGCAGGCAACGTGTTCAAATAGCGCACAACTTAAAAGTTTTTTTTTTGTTTCTATATGATTATTCTGCATTATTAAGCAATAAGAACAAGTAGTCGGATGTCCTGTGATCATTATGAAGCTATATCCTTATATTATTACTACAATTACATAAAGAAATTATATATTGTATTATGAAATACAATGAAACATTAAGTTGGTATCGGATCAGTATCGTTGATACCACCCTGAATTTTACTTGGTATCGGATCGGAAAGGAAATCAGTGGTATCGCACATCACTAGTAGACAACTAGATTGTTCAGTATACTGTATGTAGTGTTACAATATACACCTGTTAAAATGTTAATTCTTCCCCTTTGTTATGTGTTTTTTTTCTCAGCATAACAAGTTACCAAGTTACAGCCTGGATTTACATGCTACCACCATGTAACTCATTCTTAGATATCCTGTCATTTTAAGGTCATAAGATCTGTTTGGGCATTAATTAGATGACACAGATTGACCTGTGACAGTAAACTGGCCCGATCAGTTTGAATCAGGTGCCTCTTGTGTCTGGCTATATGGAGAAAATGAGAAGAAGATGATGATGAAATTCATCTGCAATCTGTGAGATCCAAAAGAGCAGCTTGCCTCATTTTCCCTTAAAATGAATTTCAGACTGCTGCTGGTTATCTTTTGTAATTTGAGTGAGTCATAAGTCCTTGGGTTTTAGTTTGGATGGTTCACAGAAAAAATTCCAGGCAGAGTTGAACAGTATATTCATAATTATTCAAAACTTGTTTTGTTCCCCTCTGTACACTACCTCGCATTTACTTTTTATGAAGCAGTCCATAATATGTGTATTCCATGAAATAACACTTGCTGATTGACATAAGTTGAACCATGCCATGCTATAACCTATATTTACATGTGGTATTTATATTTTAATTGACTTAATATTTAATAATTAGTATATTTTTATGATTAGCTTATTTTTATGGCTTGTTATTTAAGATTACTATTATTTACATTATTATTTCTGTTTAATTCATTAAATAGATTTCACTACAATAATATTTCAATGAAAATTAAATCATCTCAAGTCTTTTATCTGAAATAGGCTTTAATATAGAAATAATTTGGTGAAGAACTTGACAGCTGACAGTCATTGTGCAACACCCCATACATGAATTAACAAACAAACCGTGCAATAACAAGCTGAGAGATGCTACACATAAATTCCTGAAATCTGTGTAAAATTCATCTAAAACTGGATGAAACAGTTGGCAGGAAGTACCTCTAAATGTATGAGAAAATAGAATGTGAGTATCATGACGCATTGAGGGACTACAGCCCCTTAGTGTATTTCTTCTGCCGGTCCAAAGCCCAGATAAATGGCATTAAACCCAAATCAAATATTTTGATCATGAATTCAATTTTCATATGTGGTCAGCTTAACAGTGACTGCCACCAGTACTGTTGACCAACAGGGTGCGGGTGGTTAACACCGTCACCTTAACCACTATACTATGGCTGCCTATGATTGTTTTGTGTACATCTATGACTTTAACGGCTAATTTCAAGTGCTTAAACTTTATTTTAAACAATAAACATAGTTCCCTACCGGGGGTCTAGAAATTTTTGTTTCAAGGGTTGAAAATTGATTTTAAAAAGACAAATAACCCAGATGTGACCTGAAATCAATAGTCATTAGATGTTGATAAACTCTTACATGACATTGTGGCAATGTCTTCAATAATCTACTGCAACTTCACCAACATTTGTGCACATTGCACTATATTAGTTGTACATGGTCATACTGCCCCTAATTGTTGGAAAAATATTAATCTGTGTTAGCCTCATACAGTGTGACAGTTCAGCTGGTTGGAATTAAATTCTACTTCCATCCATTTTCTTCCGCTTATCCAATTCAGGGCCGCAGGAGCCTATCCCAGGCGTCTTAGGGCAAGAGGCGGGGTACACCCTGGCAGATGACCAGTCTAACACATAGAGACAGGCAACCATTCATACCTGTGGGCAATCTAGAATAGTCAATTAACCTAAACCCACTAACTGCAACAGTGCTAACCACCTCACCGCCCTAAACTCTGCTTTTACAGTGATTATTCTACAAGCCCAGTTTCCACAGTTAAAAAAAAGCAATTGGTTATATTTTTCTCAGCAGGTCTTTCCACTCCTTCAGAGAATACTGGTTTGTGAACCAAAGAATGACCTGGACTGAAGCTCAGAGTGATTGCAGAGAAAAGTTCACTGATATCGTCACCGTCTGCAACAGTGACATCAGCCAGCTCCTTCTGACTATTGTACAAAACAGAAAGGAAATCTATGGTTACTGGGCATGGATCGAGGGCTACGAACAGAAATGGATATTACAAACTGAAGCAGCTAAAGTTATACCACTGTACAAAAATGGAAATAGTCACCAATTCAAAAAACCTATGTAGTGATTTTCTATATTACACAACAACTTTTTTTCAACCCCAAGTACTATATACAGAGGGGCAAAAAAGTATTTAGTCAGCCACCGATTGTGCAAGTTCCCCCACCTAAAATGATGACAGAGGTCAGTAATTTGCACCAGAGGTACACTTCAACTGTGAGAGACAGAATGTGAAAAAAAATCCATGAATCCACATGGTAGGATTTGTAAAGAATTTATTCGTAAATCAGGGTGGAAAATAAGTATTTGGTCAATAACAAAAATACAACTCAATACTTTGTAACATAACCTTTGTTGGCAATAACAGAGGTCAAACGTTTACTATAGGTCTTTACCAGGTTTGCACACACAGTAGCTGGTATTTTGGCCCATTCCTCCATGCAGATCTTCTCGAGAGCAGTGATGTTTTGGGGCTGTCGCCGAGCAACACGGACTTTCAACTCCCGCCACAGATTTTCTATGGGGTTGAGGTCTGGAGACTGGCTAGGCCACTCCAGGACTTTCAAATGCTTCTTACGGAGCCACTCCTTTGTTGCCCGGGCGGTGTGTTTTGGATCATTGTCATGTTGGAAGACCCAGCCTCGTCTCATCTTCAAAGTTCTCACTGATGGAAGGAGGTTTTGGCTCAAAATCTCACGATACATGGCCCCATTCATTCTGTCCTTAACACGGATCAGTCGTCCTGTCCCCTTGGCAGAAAAACAGCCCCATAGCATGATGTTTCCACCCCCATGCTTCACAGTAGGTATGGTGTTCTTGGGATGCAACTCAGTATTCTTCTTCCTCCAAACACGACGAGTTGAGTTTATACCAAAAAGTTCTACTTTGGTTTCATCTGACCACATGACATTCTCCCAATCCTCTGCTGTATCATCCATGTGCTCTCTGGCAAACTTCAGACGGGCCTGGACATGCACTGGCTTCAGCAGCGGAACACGTCTGGCACTGCGGGATTTGATTCCCTGCCGTTGTAGTGTGTTACTGATGGTGACCTTTGTTACTTTGGTCCCAGCTCTCTGCAGGTCATTCACCAGGTCCCCCCGTGTGGTTCTGGGATCTTTGCTCACCGTTCTCATGATCATTTTGACCCCACGGGATGAGATCTTGCGTGGAGCCCCAGATCGAGGGAGATTATCAGTGGTCTTGTATGTCTTCCATTTTCTGATGATTGCTCCCACAGTTGATTTTTTCACACCAAGCTGCTTGCCTATTGTAGATTCACTCTTCCCAGTCTGGTGCAGGTCTACAATACTTTTCCTGCTGTCCTTCGAAAGCTCTTTGGTCTTGGCCATGGCGGAGTTTGGAGTCTGACTGTTTGAGGCTGTGGACAGGTGTCTTTTATACAGATGATGAGTTCAAACAGGTGCCATTCATACAGGTAACGAGTGGGGGACAGAAAAGCTTCTTACAGAAGACGTTACAGGTCTGTGAGAGCCAGAGATTTTCCTTGTTTGAGGTGACCAAATACTTATTTTCCACCCTAATTTACGAATAAATTCTTTACAAATCCTACCATGTGGATTCATGGATTTTTTTTTCACATTCTGTCTCTCACAGTTGAAGTGTACCTCTGGTGCAAATTACTGACCTCTGTCATCATTTTAGGTGGGGGAACTTGCACAATCGGTGGCTGACTAAATACTTTTTTGCCCCACTGTATTATTTACACTCTGATAGCACATTGGGGAGCAACCAAGGATATTTTGGCATACAGATGAAGTAGCCAGGGACTGAACACCAACATTCTGATTAGTCGATGACCTGCTCAAACTCTAGAGCCGCAGTCTACATTAAATGAAAGCACCACAATAAGTTATATAAAAACACATAAATGCTTGTTTAGTTAATCCCACATTGGCACTGGCATTGGGAAGGAAGTTGCTGGTATACAGTAGTTATGTGAATACACATAATAATTGCAGTTATGCTTTATAGTTGTAGTTAGTTAATATTAGTAAATATAGCACTTTTTATTACATGTCAGTGATGCTAAAATGTTTGATCCCACTGTCCCTACACATGAAAGCTCAATGCAGTTCCGATGTCAAACTGGGTGGAGATTTGTAGGTGGTCTGCAGTCTTTCCGTGAGTCTGCATGCCTTCAGGCTTCACCTGGATTGATCAGTGTAAGCAGAGAAGTACAAGGGGTAAAAATCCCTATAACAACCATGTAATTCTTAAATCTTCAGGCTGAAGTGGGACTGTACCTGTTAGAAATCAATATAATAATATCAAATAATTTTAAGTTTGTGGGGGTAAAGTGAAAGTGAAAATATAGTGTGAATGATTTTGTTTTCCCCTTTCGATTTTGCATCTCGTCCAGTTTAATTTGAATTGGTATTGATGGATGAGGAGAATTCATCAATTGCCACAAAAATCCAAAGTAAAGTTGTTGTTTTTGTAATGAATGAACTGTAAAAATGGAAATAAGGAGTGTAGTATTTTTTTTTTCTTCAAAAATGCAACTGGAATTTATGAAACTGGACTGAACTACAGAGTGCTGTGTTTGTCTTCCTTTACCATTTGCTTTGATATGTGTAATTTGGCTCGTGTGTCATAACATTCAGTTGAGTAAAGCAAGAGAAAACACTGAAAAAAACCATCTAAGGAGAAAGAACATGTTATTAGAAAAATTGCTTTGTTTGCTTTATTACACAGGCTGGACAAGTCAAGTCTGATTAATTCACAGTGGCCTCAGTGAGCCACACGGATGATCTGATATCGTCGTGTTGGTGTTGTTCCCACATTAGCATGAAAATGTTGTTCCAGGTTCAACATTGCAAGTGACCAATCACATTGTTGTGATGTTATT
>NW_024582701.1:587111-601770 GCF_018398535.1 Haplochromis burtoni | reverse complement strand
TAGCATGAAAATGTTGTTCCAGGTTCAACATTGCAAGTGACCAATCACATTGTTGTGATGTTATTCTTTTGCGCGCCAAGCCATTCGTGCATTTATGAAATTCCAATGTTGCAAGGACAATATCAATTCTGCTTACTGTTTATTAAAGGGTCAGGGCCAGGGTCCGTTGATTGGCGGAGAGAGGCGGTTTCTCGCAGCTTAAGTACAGTTTTTTGTTTTACGGCGGTTTTTCCTGAAGTCGCAAAAGTATGACGTCACAACATTCTGATTGGTCACTTGCAATGTTGATCCTGGAACAACATTTACTATGATGATCTGGGAACAACACCAACTGTTCTCACTGTTCTCACTATGAGAAGAGCTTTTTGGATAGTAAGGATATATCTTTACTTTTTCCTTTTTTTTATTGTATTTAAGCAGAAGCTCAAGTAAGCCACCCGAGTCTTAATTTTTTGACAACTTTTGACTTCTTACATTTTAAAACAAAGATCTTTACTTCCTGGTCCCTATGCTTTTAGAACCAGTTCTTCAATGCGTTTAAGGTGAGTTGTTACACATTTCCCATCACTGTGCCTTCTGGACATCAAACCAATATGAACCTAAATGAATTTACGTCATTTCATTCAGTTATAACACCTGACAAAAATTGTGTCTTTGCACAGTTCATGGATGCTGTTTGCTAACTAAGCTAGCTGGGGTTAGTTAATAGCGCACTTAGCATTCCATAATCTTGTTTAGACATTTCTATGCTTCTGACTCAAATCCAAACTGCAATAGGTGACAGCAGGGGCCAACCGTGCTGTAGAGCCTTTGCCCCGCCCCCTAACTTTTATGTCCTTAAAATCAGTTTATACCTAAAAATAGTTTTTGTCTTCTTAGAACAGATAATGATACAATAAATAGTTTTAAAATGTTTTTGTGGATATTTTGTTGACTCTATAGGGCATAGGTGTCAAACTCTGGCCCGCGGGCCAAATTTGGCCCGCAGCCTAATTACATTTGGCCCGCGAAGCCATACCAAATTACTATTAGAGCTGGCCTACTGGTATTATACAGCTAATATATATATTGTTTAGTATTAAGTTTTGCTTGTTCCATATTCAGTTTTCCAGCAAAAATTATTTGAGTCCATAAGAAGAGATTCATTCTTAAATCTGGAGGAAGATTTTTTTTTTCAATAAATATTAATGTTAGCCCGCGACTTTGTTCCAGTTTTGAATTTTGGCCCACTGTGTATTTGAGTTTGACACCCCTGCTATAGGGGATTTTCACATACTTCACTGAAGAGGTATATGCCACCCTGCTTGGACCTCTTGCCCCTCCTTTGCCTGTTCATAAAAAAATTTCTTGACCTGCCAGTGGGTGACAGTATAATGGTTGCAAGGTTTATACACACTCTGGCTCCAACACTTTAAGTGTTTAAACAGGTGCGATTTAAGCAAATTCATCATTTGCTTCTCATAAAGGGAATAATTAGCCATGTAAAAAGCATCTTTGATCGCTCTCAAATATTTTACAGTGCTGTTTTCCCCAATGCATGGTGTAAATCAAAGTTATTTTATCACTCTGCTTAAAGAAACGTGAGCTAAATTTGGAGATAGGTAACCAAGATGGTGAATACAGAAACACAGCAGTTGAAACATGCGTCTCTGTTGTTTATATGCATGTTTGTGTGCACGTGGTTGTGCAGAATCATGCCTTCACTTCAATCAAGAGTGTGTGGCATATCCCTTTACACAGTCCTCCCAGCCAGAGCTGAGTGTGGTGAACGTGACGCATCAATTATAGATAGTCAGTAATGCACACTTTGCCTGGGTGCATTCCCAAGTGGCACCATTAAAGATGAGAATATTCTGGGCTTCATTCACGGCAACATCAATTAATTACTGTGGTGTTCCCTTAAATTCTGACTACCTCTCTTCAAAGTTTCCCTCCAATCCCTGTGAGTTTTTAAGAGTGCTGCCCAGAATATATAAGCAGGCTTCATGCTGGAGAGTTACCTCGTTATCTCATTCCTCTGCTGACACATCCTTGGTGATGGATAGATGAACTTGCTGATCGTTTCTTGCATCTACTCACTTCTAATCTGTTATCTAAATGCTTGTATCTTAACATATTCTCATATTTCCATCCAATTAGGTTCTTTTCTGTTCGTGCATCTTACATCAGTAGTAATGGGAATAAGTAATTATAGTAGTAATAAGAAAAAATGTACAATTTTAACAGCACATCTGAGTTTTACTATATGATAAAGAAACGCTGCTCTATTTAATGAAAGAAATCTGTCAGCACAGCGGTTTGGTTCTGGTAGCTCATTGCCCGTCCTGTTTTTACTCCAGGGTGACTGAGTAGCAGCTTGAAGGAGAAATTAAATGAAGAAACTGCAGCTTAAATTTTAACTTTGCAATATTTACCCAAATTATGTGCAAAAATAAGTTCTCTTTTCTGTTCCTCGTTTTTACGTACCTTAATAGTGGGGCAAAAGCAGTGTTTTTGTTTTTCAGCTCATTTGTCTACTCCCTCTGCTTCCCCTGCTGTGGCAGCCTTTGCTCCTTCCTCTACCACCTCCTGTCCAACCTCCTCTCTCTCTCCAAATCTCCACTTTCCCCTTATGACTCATTTATCTCTGACTCGCTCACTTTTTGTCTATTACTGCCTCTGTGGGTTTGAACTCCTTTTGAAATACTCTAGCAGGCCATTGATAAGCCACAATTTGATATTTTCCAGCTTCGGCCCTTTTAGGACTTGCCATTTTTTGCCTACAGCTTCAATGATGTATTTCCATAATATCAAAGCTTTTTATAAAGAGTAACACTGCTGGTCCATGCTATAGAGCTCTGCATGGATGAGGTATAATTTAAGGGCAATCATGACGTTAGCATCACCCTGGGTCACTTGACAAAAATAGGATTTTTCTTTTTGGACTGCCAAAGGAAACAGGCGATGTGGGAAATAAACATCAGGATACTTAAATGCATTCACCTGCCACTTTATTAGGTTGGCCCATCTTTTACTTTCAGAATTGCTTCAAATCTTCATGGGACAGATTCAACAAAGTGCTGGAACATTCCTTCAGAGCTTGTTGTCCATGATGACACAGCATCACTCAGTTTCTGCACATTTGTCAGCTGCACATCCGTGAAGTGAAGCTCCCATTCCACCATATCCCAAAGGTGCTCTGTAAAATAGAAAAAAATGATGGCTGTGGGGCCATTTGAGTACAGTGAACTCACCGTTGTGTTCATGAAACCAGTTTGAGATGATTTGAGCTTTGCGACATAGTGTACTATCCTGCTGTCATAAGACGGGTTCCCCTTGTGTCACAAAGGGATGGACATGGACAGTCAGACGTGTTCTTGTAATAGCCGAGAAACTAAAGAGAACGACGTCTCCAAGTTTTATCTTTGCTTCCTTATACAACTACTGTGTGCTGTGCTGCGAATTCTGGTATTGATCCTATTCCAAGCAAATACAGGGCCTGTGTTGCTGATGCCTATACCAATACCATTTTAACTTGTAAAAGCAGCTTATGTAGGGAAGCGCAGTGTGTCATTTGCAAAATTCTGAACTTTTTCATGACCACTAATCCACTGTTAATTTGGACTTTTGGACTAATTTGGCTTAAACTGAGTAAGAAAAATGTGTATGTAAAATATGTAGCAGCACAAAATTGGACATATTAACATAACTTGATGAAAATGAGACTAAAATAATTTTAAAGTTATTTTTGGATTTTACAATGCATTCCTCCATCTGTTGGTAGAATTGGACAATATGGCCTCAAGTAGGGCCTCACATAAATACACACCATGCTCTTGAGGTCCCATGCTGTCTCCAGATTGTCACTGTTGCTCGGCAGAAGTTAATCTTGCCCTTTAGCTGATTGCTATCTGTTCATTTGGTTTATTTAACTTGACCAAAGGATTTTCCAGGTGAACAGCTTAACAATACGCACACACAACATGGATCAGATAAAAACCAGAGGATCTCTGTCTTTGCCAGTCAATACTAAGCAGTTTTCTATGGCAACCATTCTCAAACCCAGCCTGAGCAACGCCCTGTGGGTCCTTGTAGCCTTTAGTTGTGGTACTCTTACATACACATGATGATCCTCTGATACTCTTAACACGTGTTAAGAATATTTAAACATCTGGATTAACTATAAAAGAAGAAATGCATTAGATAATAAACGGGGTCAAGAAGATGAGCTCGTTTCCATTTAAAGCTCACTTGAAAGGACAGGAGAGGTTGTACAGTGGAAGCTGCTTTTAGCATCAATGCTCAGCTCTGACAGACATCTTTATATCACTAGATATTACTTGGGAATAATTCATCCCACATTCCTCCCAGGAACCTGGTAGGACACCCTTCCAGCAGATGAGGCCCAGATTTGAAGTGGATACCAGCAGGGAGACATTTTAATGAATTAATATGCATTGGCCCAATTAGCCTCTGCACTGCAATAATTATCGCACACACGCACACACATTCACGCGCTGGAAATCGGGACATCCCATCGCGCAGCTCTGACAACCCAAAAGGATTTGTGGGACTTATTTTAAGCTGGGAGAGGTCAAATGTGTCCGATTTGTTCTCTCTGCACATTAATTAGCTGGAATTCGCTTGCGTAAAGAATGTGATGTGACAGATGAGCGGTCTGATAACTAATTCTTCCAATCTCGCCCCTGGGGATGTGAGGGCAAGGGGGTGGCACGTTGTTAGAAAGCAAAACATAGTTTGTTTTCAACATGTAATTATCATAATCAGCTTATGTTCATGCTTCGAGTGTCAGTTAAGTGTTTTTTCCTTTACTGAATTTTAAATCCTTTATTATTTCATGTAAGATTAAGGAAACGGAAAGTGAAACCGTGTAGCTGTGTGGACACAAAAAACAAGTGGATCGCTTCATCACTCATAACGTGGTCAGAAAATATACCGATGTTCTGCACACATCAGTATTCTAGTCTAGATGACAAGTGACAAATACAAAGACATTTAGCTTTATAGCATCTTATAGTTAATAGCTACATAATGCTTTCACTGCCCACAAACTTTACTCTTTACACCCGTGTGTTAAAAAGGCTCATTATATGACCATCGCCATTTTAGCGAGAGGCAGTTCTGTCTGAGAAAGCAAACGGATACCTCATGTTTTTATGGTAAAAATCCACTATTACTTTTTACGGTTTTTAACATATAAGGACATAATTTGAAAATTTCAAATCTTTGACATGTCTTAAAATCGGGTAAATATAATCTCAGATATAAAACAGCACAGCATATTACATCAGCGGTGCCCAACCTTTTTTGCACCACGGACCGGTTTATGTCCGACAATACTTTCACGGACCAGCCTTTAAAGTGTTGCGCATAAAAACAACAAAATAAAACCAGTACCAGTACCAAATAAAAGACAATCTATTCATAACACACGGGAAAAGACACAGGGAAACCAATTTAGCGATAAAAATAATGATAAAAACCCTGAAAACCATGAATTTCACACCTGAGCATCAACTCTCGCGGCTCAGTACTAAACGACTCTCTGTGGCTTGGGAGTTGGGGAGCGCTGTATTACACCCTGTGGTCATTTATTTAAAAGCTAGAGCAAAATGCAGAAGCAATATGTGGAAACCGAACTTTAGCAGCAATAACTTTGAAGCAATGTGAAGTAATCATTTTCTATATGCATGCATCAATGACTGCAATGTGCCCAGGTACTGTGCCTGCAGAAGAAGCCCAAAGCATCACCGCTCCACCACCGTGCACACCTCGGGTGCCCATTCTGATATGCTGTGTTTGGTCATCCTTTGATATCCTCTGAGGAGGCACCATCTGGTGGACATTTGATTGAATACACATTTAAGGCACTTTAGCAATGATTTTACTTTTTATACCTTAGAAAGTATTTGCTGTTTATTGAACAAAATCAGACATGTGCAAAAATAGTCATGGAAATTTTTGAAATATATTTTTTGTCTTTAGATAAACTACAAACAGGTTTAGACTTGCATTTTTCTTATTAATTTAAGTTTTTGAAATCTTTATTGTTAAAGACACTCGTGCACACACTCATGGGTAAACTGGCTTTACTGGTTTTAACTTCTAAACCAAGTGTCATTTTCGAGTAGAGCCACTGAGGGTGATTTCCTGGCGAATAAACAAACGACTAGCTTGGTATCTGCTTCAATAATACATTATAGAATAGCTCAGTATACAGTAACCTGTGGCAGAGGAGGGTGGTGTTAAAACATTTATGATTTGGAGAACAGAGGTGGTGTCAGAAAGAAAATAAACAAAGGGGAGAGATGTACGCATACAACCAGGAGGTGAGGATGGAGTAATAGACGGGAAATATCTGTGTGATTCAAAGCAAACTTGACAGGGAGGAGTCGGGGGGCTACGACTCGACAGGATGACTGGCCTTTGGCATCTCACACACTTTAATTAAAACAGATTGGCGAGGGAGAGCGAGAGGGAGAGACAACGAGAGGAGGGAACTGTTACCATGGAATCAAAGTTTGGGTATACTGAGATGTTAAGATTTCATCTTGTAGAGGGAGAAGCCTGTACAGCTGCTCCTACTGTATTTTCTTTGACTCATAATTTTGATTTAAAGTGTAAGAAACATTGTGATAATTCAGTCACAGACAGCATTATGGGTTGAACTGTGTGTGCGTCCCATCATCTGACGACAGTATGCATGTGTTTACATGTTCGCCTATGTGCATATTTCAGATCGTTATGGTCACGACTTTGTGAACATGGGTATGTGTGTGTGCACATCTGAAGTAAAAGGTGTGTGCTACTGTTGCGTGCCATCTGAGGCTGACCACAGCGGTGTTTGGCAGAGACTCCTCACCCCCCTGTAGATCCTTCGAGGGAGTGCTGGGAGCAGTTCATCACTCACACAGGATGGGGGTGATTACTTGGCTACTGTATTCTGGGTTCTGGATCTAAATATAGCAGCGCTGTTTCACTGGGGCAGGGCCAGGCTGTCAGGATGATGATGATGAAGGCATGTGGTCATCATTGATT
This sequence comes from Haplochromis burtoni, assembly GCF_018398535.1. Taxonomy (NCBI): domain Eukaryota; kingdom Metazoa; phylum Chordata; class Actinopteri; order Cichliformes; family Cichlidae; genus Haplochromis; species Haplochromis burtoni. Next base: position 594,732 of record NW_024582701.1, on the reverse strand, counting down.
TAGCAGCAGGGGCAAGGCAGCTTATTAACATTTATGCAGTGATAGTTTTACATACACACAGCTACATACAGTCACAACTGCTTTGGTAAGTTAGTGAGAAACTCGAGATTTGAATTTCAACTTTATTTGTGCTGAATTTACGTTCCTTTATTTCAGGTACTTGCAAAACAATGTTTATTTCCATGAAAGTAAAACTCACTTTGTGGTCTATGATATTTTAAAATACCATGGAATTGTACTCACAAACATGTATTATGAGGACATTGTTTAACTGGTTTAGTTTTGGTCATACACTGTCAGTCTATGCATAGATTATACAGTAACTCTTGACTGCTTGCCTAGAACTAGCTTTCTGTCTAGGCAGGTTCAAAAATATAATTATCTGTATAATTTCCATTTTGTTTTTAATTAGACCCAGAAAAACAACAATCCTCAGCAGTTTTGGGAGGTACCAACTGGTCAAACTACTGTTACTTTACTTCAAGTGTAGAAAGATGCAACTTAGTTATTACAACCAGTCCTATAGGGACATATTAGTTTCATCATCATAATGAAGCTCTAGTCGCAGACTACTACAACTAGTTTGTATTTATTTTAAATTTTGCACTGAGATCAGCTCTCAAATGCCTCAACAGTAATTGGCTGAGGCAGCAGTTTTCCCAGGGGCAAATGTTGGTAACATGACAGCAGCAAACCTGGGAACAGTGTTTCATTGAGCTAAACATTAAATGACAGCTTACACACAGTAATGTATGTGGTGATCAGTGTGAATGCTAGTATCCTGATGTACACCAGGTATAATGCTCATCATTTTTGTTTATCATTGCAGTTTAGTTGCAGTATGCTTAAAAAAGCATAATCAAAGGTCTGTGGACTGTCAAAAGTTGTAATCGAGACAATAGTTTTTGAATGTATTTCACTTATGGTATCCTCATGTTGGTTATAGAGGAAATTTCATTCATAGGTTCCCAAATAGATATAGTGCTTTTCTACTCTACTCACTATACACAGTCAAAGAGCTGCACGTGGGGCTGCAAGGTGTCAACGCGTTAGCGTGGTTGGCTCGTTAACGCGTTAGCGCCGTGGGGATTTCCTAATGGGGATTTGCCGCGTTAATGCGGTTATGATATTAACATCATATTAATGCTGACAGCATATATGTGTGTGTATGTGTGTGTATATAGGATAGAGAGATGGGCTGTTCATTCAGAGAACCTGGGTTACAATGTAACCAACTATTCAATACAGGTTTTAAGCACTGATATGCAGTGTGAAATGATGTGTACTATGTACAGATGCAATTGACATAAGCATTTCTTTTCAATAGAGCTGGTAGAACAGCTCCTTCAACAAGCCACAAGGGCCGCTAGTGGTACAGCAGAATAAGTGCTGGTATGCTGCTGAAAGCTCCACTTCTCTCTGTTTGAAGGGCCATCGAGGGAATCATTCCCACAGGCCATGGGATGAGTGAGGTTTTCACCCGGGTTTGTGTGATCTGTTGCTGGAGTACTCATGCAGATGGAATAAAAGAGGTTAAATGATCAAGGCTGTTACCAGGTAGAGTTGGAAAAATGTCTGATGGTTCTCCTAAAGGACAGTCACCATCTGTCGTGAAAATCAGGCTCTGGAAAACACCTCTGCAGTGGGTCTGAACAAACTGTGTTTGCTGTGTTGATGTCTGACATCTTCCACACCTCATTTATGGTCTTATTCATTATATGTTAAAAAAAAGGGGTTCAAATGCTCAATCCCAGTCACACCATTTGCAACAAGATCCTATTTAAATTGCTCTAGACGATCCATAATACTGATCAAAAAAACAATGATATCCTCTTTAGTTCTCAATTACCTGAACATCATATTGCACAAGCATTACACATGATCTATAATGCCATAAGTAATATACTGCATATGAGTAAGATGGTTAACACTTTGCCACAGAAAAAGAAGGAAATTATAGTATAAATCCAGAAATGTTATGATATAAATCTATGCAAAGATTACATCAACACAAGCAGTTGCCTCAGGAAGTATACCAAGATTCCAATTTCCCCTCATGTTGAGGTGGCGTATACAGTGCTTTACCAAGAGGGATAGAAATATTCAGAATGCAGAGGTTGTGTCTGTTTTATTTAGATGTTTTCAAATAAAAAAAAAAACACAAATAAAAAATGTAAGAAATGGAGTAAACAGACAGTGTTTACTGTTGGTAACAGTACTAATAAAGGGAAAAGTCTGATGATGTTGTGGGATCTAAGAGAGGTCCCGATGATCTTCTCTGCAGTCCTCACCACTCTCTTCTTCTCTGAGGCCCTGGGGCTGCCAAACCAGATGGAGATACAGCTGGTCAGCACGCTTTCAACGGTGCCTCGGCAGAAAGTGGTGAGGTTGGGAGGGGGAAGGTGTGCTATCTTCACCCAGTGCAGCAAGTGCAGATACTGTTGAGCCCATTTAACCAGTATTGATGCATTAATTCACCAGTCCAGTCTGTTAGTTATATGTACCCTTAGAGGTTTGATGCTTCTGACTACCTCCACAGCACAGTTGGAGGTAGTCAGTGATGAGTGGGGAATGACTTGGCGGTTTTTGTCGGAAGACGATGATCATTTCCTTGGTCTTCTTGATGCTCAGAATCATATTGTTGACACTGCACCACTCCACCAATCACTTCACCTCCTCTCTACAGGACAGGTTGTTGTTGTCCCTAATGAGACCCACCACTGTTGTGTGATGCAGTGCTGCAGTCATGTGTCAGCGGCGTGAACATTGCAATCAGGACAGAGCTCTGTGATGGAGAGTTAGAGTCACAAAGTGTGAAACCCAATAGATCTTTGACATTTAAATAAATCTTTTTGTCTTGCATTGCTTGTGGCTGGCAGCTGATCTCTAACAGACACTCCAGGCTTGTAGGTAACACTCTAATTCATTAACAACCTCGTCAGCTATTTCAAGAATGAGACTCAAGGTACACAATGCCAAGTTGAAAACATTTCACACAAGTCAAGTTGCCTGAAATTCACAGAATTTATAGAACATGTGAAAATTTTGTGATATATATATCATTGTCGGGACGATAAATTTCTTATATTGGGATATGAGATTTTGGTCATATTGCACAGCCCTAATTTAAACATGCGAAGCGGAGGCTGATTGGCTCATAGAAGGTGGGTTAGAAGATAGTTGGACTAGATTAATGACATTAGTATTGAGACTGATAGCGTGGGAAAGCGATAGACATGAAAACAGAAAAGCAGCCGAACACCCAGGAAAGCAGGCAGATAAGCGATTACGGATCTTCCTCATTGAATGTACGCCTAACCTCATCAGTGAAACTTAGCAGTCCCTACCTGTAAGTTGAGGTCGAAGTTTAACTTAGGACCTGTTCACTTTGCATTGCTAACGGCTATTTTCTATTGTGTCCCTAAATTTCAGTGATACATGGTGACGCTACATTGTTCGTCTTTAGCTAAAGAGCTATTTAAACACCACATGATCCTGGAGGTAAAAATTGAATTTACATTTCCCAAAGAAAATGCTATGGACTTGACTGCCATTCCCATTGAACATGATCAAATGAGAGCAAAAAAGAGCTAAGGCATGAATTGTTGATAAAACGAAACATACAGTGTACAGTTTAAATCAGATAACATTTGAATTTGAATGCTCTGGTGCCAACTTTGGTTAAAAACTTCAGTGTCAACTCATTTAAAATTCTGATTTATCTCAGCTGATCTCTTTGTCACGACAAGCACAGACAAACAAAATTATATAAGGTATATGGGTATGATGAAAATAAAATTCTCAGGAATGTTTTTCTTCTCTCTTGTATCATTCAATTGTGGTGGTAGCTTTCATTTTTAGCTACCATCCAGCTATATCATCCAAGCTAGACAGTCATACTTTGGTAGATTTCTTTGTGGAATCCGTCGTGTGGATTCATTTCAATCCACCTGGCCGCTGGTGCTGTCTGATTTAAACTGCTTTAAACTTTCTCTGTTTTAACAGTAGTGTGACATGGAGCAGAAATGAGCACAGAAATTAGTAAATGATATAAAAAACTAAAATTGGAAGCCATTATTGCTTGCTCCGTCCTAACAGGCCACCATGATGTTCGATTATGTAAATACCCACGCCTGCCTGTGTTCTCGGCATCTTGTTTGCAGTAGGATCACTACCGCTCTGAGATTTTGGATGACCACTTTGTGCATGTACGGAAACATAAAAACTTTATTGATCCGAGTAAAGACATGTCTCAGCTCTACAAGCCTGCGCCGTGCATTTAAAACATACTGGACCCTACTGATCAATATGCTCATCCAGGACAAACACCAACATCGACTCCCTTTTTGTCAGAAGATGTGTTCAGAACTAAAGGGTCAGATCCCAAAAGGTGTGAATTTGTTGAGCTGTTTGTTTTCACAAAAAGCGAATGCGGGGTTGAAGGAGAAGCACTTAAGACTTGCCACAGATGCTTGTTATTTTTGCAGTAGCTCCCATTGTGAGAAAAAAAAATCCAGTCTGCTCTGTGGTTTGACCTGTAATTGGACTGGTAGTATAAACTCTGGCTTCTCTTGCAAGCACAGCTGTTCTCTCTTCCCTTGTCTCCTGAAGTGGAGTTGAGAAGTGTGGTTTCCTTTTTTATTAGCAAAAAACATTGCATTAAACACCCACCCCATGTAACGTCAATGATGGAGGCAACCAGCGCTTGTTCAGTTCAATTCACTTCTACTTATATAGCACCAATGCACAACAACAGTCCACTCAGGGCGATTTAAATTGTTAGGTAAAAGTAAAACAATGTCAGAGTGTGTTAATGAGGCTGCACAAAAGCTGTAGCTGTCTCGAGACTATAATTAATGAGCCACACTCAGGACAACAAACTCCAGTCTTAAAGGTTCTCGGGAAACTGGAGTGAATTACCTCTGAATAAAGTTAATTTCATTTTGGTGCTTTCACTTCTGTACATAGTACAATTAGGGGTGTGGATGAACAGGGACATGTAGCACAGATGTGTTCAAACAAAATGAATTTCTTGACAATTAACAGCTAATTAATTGCTAAATGCTTCTCTATGTTTCCACTGTGTTTACCAGCTGATCTCTGACTGTGTCTTTGTGGTATATTTTCCTGTTTCAGTTCAGCTAGCCAAACAATGAAGAACCGCTTACCACTTAAGAGAGTAAAGGTGGACAGTATATCATTATTTTTTAAAATAAAACTCATTGCTGCAGTCAGGGGCAGATTAAAAGTGATTGTTTTTTAGGTTTAGTCCCCTTTTTTTTCCACTGAGTTATTGGTTCTGTTGGCTAGCTAGCTAACATAAGCTAATGTAAGTCGACTAGCCAACCAGCCAACCCAGTGACGTCATGTTCTGTACTCGATGGCACTAAACATGCTCTAAAAACTGCAACTTGAAACACTTGTAGACATAGACGGTGTTAAATCCAGAGGTGGGACCAAGTCATTGTTTTGCAAGTCTCAAGTAAGTCTCAAGTCTTTATCCTCAAGTCTCAAGTCAAGTCTCAAGTAATGTCAGGCAAGTCAGAGTCGAGTCTCAAGTCACTGGTGTAAAAGTCCGAGTAAAGTCACAAGTCTGAAATTTGAATTTCAAGTCCTTTCGAGTCTTTAAAAAAAAAAAACGAAAAAAGCATGTTGCAGTTATGCTAAATGTAAATATTAGACCATGTAATTTTTAAATCTGTGTTTTTCTCAACACATGACAAAATAGTGAACTTAGAAAATATACACAAATTGTGAAATTGCACCTCTTTAAAATGCAGCTCAATTAAACCTAGCTCCAAGAATAATTTTCACCGACAGTTCTGAGATAAGCTGCATGTTATTCTTGGATGCGGTTGTAGGACCGGCTTTAAAATCGCATGACAAAAATATCATACACATTAAAAAAAACTGCATCACCAACGTAGCCTGGACAACATTTGCTAGTTAGATGAAGTCAGCTATCTCATCGTAGCATATTTATATGCATATTTATAATCATACGGTTCTTGGAGTGAGTGCATACACTCATGAAGTTTAGTAACTTCGGTCACTGCAACAAGCCCAGGTACAGTTTACCGACGGATGGGTGCAGGACCTTGAAATGCACCGTGTAGAACGTAAAGACCATCGTACGTATCATAAGTTTACCAGTCTCACAAATTGTCGTCATAAATACACATTCGTTAACAGTTTATTAATAGGACCTTTGAGCTCAACGGTAATTAATTAGCTAGTGGAAATAATTTCTGGTAGCATTACAGAAATGTAGCAGTGACAATAATACTGTATGCTGTAATCGTACTGGGCAATTAGTGATACAAAAAACTGTTTTATCCTGTGAATAAAAGTATATGTTTTTGTCAATGTACCATAATAACAGAAGCGAAACGCAATATTGTGTCAGGACAATTCACTATTTATGCACAATAAACAAAGGAGCATAGCGCGACAATTTCTGTTCAGCGCCAGACTTGCTTGTAACCTATATCACCAATTATGTTATGAAAATGACGTATTAACTACTAAAAAACACTGACCTTCGTGTAAATGCTTGGAGCAGACTAACCTGTGAGCTGGAGTGTTCTGGGACGTTATATTTGTCTTTGAATGGCTGCAATCCAGGCCATCCGTCGCCTCTTTGTTACTTCGGAAACATGGCTGAACAATTTCTCTTCAACGACGTAATCCGATAACAACCGATCTCTTTACCCGTCGGCTTCCCGTGGCTGTCATGCGACCGGCTATTGCAGTTAATAATACAACAGCTTCTTGCCATTTTTGTGTTTCTTTTTATCGCTGTGTGACTGATTTCAATTGAAAGCCTGCGTGCGCTAGTACCTCTTGCCACGAGTTCCCAGAATCCTTTGCGGTTCTACCCGTGAATGACGTCACATTTTCAATCTCTATATAATATGCATGTTAAATTTTATATTTGGGGTGAAATATCAAGTCTTTTCAAGTAAACCGGTTCAAGTCCAATTCAAGTCCCAGGTCATTGGTGTAAAAGTCCAAGTCAAGTCACAAGTCTTAGAACATTTTTTCAAGTCAAGTCTAAAGTCATAAAATTAATGACTCGAGTCTGACTCGAGTCCAAGTCATGTGACTCGAGTCCACACCTCTGGTTAAATCTATGACCTTTCATAATGGCGCAGGGCACCATTATGAAAGTTAGTCTCTATGAATGTAGTATTTCATGTCCAATTTAAGTATCAGTATCAGTTAGTATCAGTATTTGAATGAGAAGCTGATAATGCATCCTATGTAGAGTGATGCTTAGGAGACTGACAATAATGCTACCAGAGATAATAATCCTCTGAAGGTGGAACTTGGCTTGTAGTGGTGGTTACACAGAGGGAGGTCTATGCTCACTTTCTTAAATTGCTTCACCATCCATCTGTGCATTTATGCATCCATTTTATATCACTTATCCTAATGTAGAAATAGAAAATGGATAGATGGATGAATAGACTCATTGAATTTTTAGGCATATTGTGAACCAGAACTCAGTACATTATGTGTCCACATGTTTTTTTCTGAAGTCAAAACCACTGAGAAAGAATGTTTGGATCAGCAATCATAAAAGTCTGCCTAAAGGGTAACTTGTGTGAGTAAATCAAAA
>NW_024582701.1:584913-587091 GCF_018398535.1 Haplochromis burtoni | reverse complement strand
TTTTTTTCTGAAGTCAAAACCACTGAGAAAGAATGTTTGGATCAGCAATCATAAAAGTCTGCCTAAAGGGTAACTTGTGTGAGTAAATCAAAATGTATTCCTGTGTTTTTCTTTAATACCAACAGAGCTTTGATTTTCTTCAGCAGGCATTAATACCAAACATAACAAGCAGCTTTTGTGTAAAACAAACAAAAAAAAAACTACATCCTGAGCAGCAGACCCTTTTTCAGGCTGATACACTCTGTCGAGACCCTACTGACCTGGGTATGGGCCGAGTGTGTTCGTGTGGGTGTTTGCTGCTTCCTCACTCATCTGTTATGTTTGTGACAGGCCTTTGGCCATGATTGCACTAAGAATTTGCTACCAGGTGGCTTTCAGGGAGAGCAAGGGATGCAGTGTAGCAGTGATGGAGTGAGGTGTACTCAAAGTTGTGTGTGTGTGTGTGTGTGTTGTTGGGAAATCAGTTTTACCCCGGTTCTTTTTTATTCCTCGGGCCTCCAGAGATGCACCGGACTCAGTAGTCATTTTCACAAAAACTTTATTCATCTTTATTCATCTTCATTTAAGCATGCATCTTCTAGAAGGGAAGACTTGCCAGGCCGGTGTCCCTCTGCAAAATCTTCACTCCTTAGTTACAGTCAGCTTTATAGAAGTGACCCCATCATAAAACCCCCACGGTGTGCTGCACACTGTGTCTATGTGCACGAGCACGTGAGTGCCTGTGTGTGCACGTACCCGTATGCCTATGTGAGTGCACGTGAGTGAGTGTATGCACGTACCCGTATGTGTGTGTGAGTGTAACAGTTAAAGCACTGTGTGTGTGTGTGTGTCTCTGCGTACGTGACTTCCTGGGGGTCATAGAAGTAACCTCACCCAAGCTACACCAAATTCCTTTAGACCACATACAAAACAGAGTTAACATATTACAAATATTGAGACCAGCACTCTGCATCCACTGGGTTGTTGGCCTCTTGTTGTCTTACATTTACAGATCAGGTGGAGAGTCTCCTGCAAACCTACTTCTAAGTTATAACAATTAGGAGTTTTTATTAAAGGTACAAGCTTCAGCATCAGCAACCCCCAACTGTAGCTTCCTGACTCCTTTTATTTATTACACCAGACCCCCAGTGTCCATAAATTCCTTTCTCTCTAAACAATTACACACACTCTCAGGCCACAGCTAAACCAAACTGAAACACAGACCAATCCTTCCTTATTACTGTGATCTAAACAAATTTAACACATTATATTCTAATAATTATTTTCTTGTACTCACAGTGTCTACAGCTAGTATGTGAATATCCATGTAAATGAATACATGCACTTAGCTGGTGAGTTACAGTAGTTCTTTTGGAGTGACAGCTGGCTGCTTCATCTGCTCGCCTGGGATAAGACGCTGTCCAGTTCAGCAGGACAGAAGAATCACACCAGATCACAGCTTTAATCCATCCCCCGTTGTCTTTGACGCTTTCCATTTTTTGTTTTTATCTTTAAATCTGTAAACTCTGTCTGAAACAAAGGATTTTTTGGTTCCTTTTCTTTTATTAATGTTTTTATTGATCCTTAATTCTAGGACTAGAACAGCCATTTATGTTTGTGGTTTCTCCATACTGCCTCACACAGAGTCTGTAATGTTCAGAGTTCAAACATCAGAGATGTGCTTAGCGACACAGTTTAAAAGTTTGTACCCCTGACTGTGATTTGTGCTCTTGTTTAGAAGCTACGTGAGTGCATCACTGTTCAAATGCATTTCGTGTTTTGTTTCAGAAGACACATCAATAAAGTAATGCAGCGAAGTTGACACCGCCTCAGAAGGGCTGATTCTCGCATCATCTTACCTGTAACTTCACTTCAAGTTTACTTCAAGTCTCTTTAAGCCCTGGAGGTCTACTTTACTCTCTGGATTTAGTGAGTTCTTTGATTTTCTACTTTTTATCTGAGCTGTGTCCAAAGTCATCCCCTCGTTCTGTCTTCATTACCTCCATTATAATGGAAGGTTAATAGTAAAGTCACATGTGCAGTATGTTAGGAAATAAATTACAATTTCCCACCTGGCCACCACCACCACTGCAAAAACCACCGGCAGAGTCAATATATGTTTTTAATGCTTCTTAAAAACTTTAGTACTTTTAAATAGCGTATGGAGACAATTGTGACATATGCATGTCCGTGAACAAT
>NW_024582701.1:579330-584893 GCF_018398535.1 Haplochromis burtoni | reverse complement strand
CAGAGTCAATATATGTTTTTAATGCTTCTTAAAAACTTTAGTACTTTTAAATAGCGTATGGAGACAATTGTGACATATGCATGTCCGTGAACAATAAACAAGCAAATCCCACAAGAATATCTAGCCAGCCATGGAAAATATGTAGGAACACATTAGTTTTCATTTGACAAAAGGGAATAGCTCATCATCATTGTGTATGATGTAAATATTTGATAAAAAGAATATTTGCAGACACAGAGTCCAGTACAGTGATAAAGAAACTGAAAGCTCTTTTTGCTTGCCAAGAAATCCCTGATATAGTAATTTAATATAATGGATATCAGTACTTGTCTCAAGAGTTGTGGGATTGTGGGATATCCAGCATAAGGCATCATCATCAGGCTACCCACAGAGCAACAGTAAAACAGAATCTGCTCCAGGATTCTTATCTTGCACTGCTAGATGACTACAACACATCATCACAAGGTTTGGAAACCAGCCCTGCTCAGAGAAAACTCAGCTGCTGTACGTGAGCATTGCTGCACAGAAACCCAAGTTTTCTCCAACAAAAAGTTGGGATTGCAGCATAATCGGGAAAACAGCAGCATCTGTGTGCCTAGTACAAACGGCTCTGCTAGAGACCTAGATAAGCTAAAATCAGGTGACTCTATGTCTTGATGCAAAGTAAATCCCCATAAGTTGATTCTGTTCATCTGGACGTAGTGTTTTTGGTCAGGGAAAATATTCTTTACTCATCACAGTGGTGTCTTCGGTCTCAGCTGACTGCAGGTTTCCCCAACATTTTAAACAGTATATTTGCACAAGGACTGAAACTTGTTATCGGTGGTGCTTTCAGCAGGTCGCGGGGGCAGCAGCCTAAGCAGAGAAACCCAGACCTCTCTTCCCCTAGCCAGCTCCTCCAGCTTGTCTAGGGAACGCCAAGACATTCCCAGGCCAGCCGAGAGATATAATCCTTCCAGCGTGTCCTGGGTCTGTCCCAGGGCCTCCTCCAAGTGGGACATGCCCAAAACACCTCATCCAGGAGGTGCCCAGGAGGCATCCTTGTCAGATGCTCAAACCACCTCAACTGGCTCCTTTCAATACAGAAGAGTAGCAGCTCTACTCTGAGCCCCTCCCGGATGGTCAAGCTCCTCACCCCAATCTCTAAGGGAGAGGCCAGCCACCCTTCAGAGGAAACCCATTTCCACCGCTTGTATCTGTGATCTTATTCTTTTGGTCACTACCAACAGCTCGTAACCATCAATCAAAACATTAAATGTTTTGATTTTAAATATTAAAAAAGCTGGAAAAACTGTGTGTTAAGGTGTGTACACGTGTCAAACAGTAGACAGTGATTTCTTATCAAACAGGAAAGGCATTGTGTCATTCATCGCTGTAGAGAGTACATGCGCGTAAAATCAGAAAAGACACAAAAAGTCAGAGGCCCATACTATTACTACTTCTGCCAGACACGCATACACACGAACACTGAAATTACTGTGTCTAATGTGTTCACATTAGGCCTATTAGAGAAAACATTATCTCTTTGATCAGCAGTGATTATAGAAGCCATATATCGGAGCTGCCATAAAGCTTTTTTGTAAATTTAGAGCGCTTTAGATCATCAGAGGGTAGGGGACTGTTTCCTGCACCACTACAGTAAAACCTTTGGCATTCAACTGGCAAGACGGTGAATGGGCAAAGAATTTCACTTTCTGTCTGACAAACCAGCTGATAGTGAAAAGCATAGAGTGTAATTAGCCTGACTTATACGCCAGCGTTTTAGCACCAGATGGTATCTCGCTCTTTTTTTCTCTCAGTAAAGGAGGTGTTGACTCCATACTACTGCAAGTCATTCTAACCGGTTCCCTTAAGGACTGCACATTTAGATTTTGTAGCTATAATTGCAGCTGTGGTTTGCAATCAACAGTTCCACACACAGAAGGGACCTGCATTCATTTATTATGTTTAACCTGATTAATTTGGGATGTTGTAATGCAGGTACTGTGGGTACAACCCAGAAACCAAAGGAGTTTCTTTCACAACTTCACCTGCTTCTAAGGTGCACAGAGAAGATGATCATATCTGAACAAGTTAAAGCTGTAACATCTTGCAGTGCATAGAACGACTTTATTGCTTGACCAAGTGTTTTGGCTTGTGGCCTTCATCAGAATCATAAGGCATATGAAAACATCAATCATATGACTGCACATACACTTCTACCAGTGAAGCACCATTTAGGATGGGCCGGGCATGTGAATGTGTGGTTCAGGGTCATTCATTGTCCCTGGCAATATGGAGTACTCACTTTGGTGGTAGCTTGCACAGCTTACACTGGAGGTGTGTCTGAGGTGTGTATAGTTTAAGTTTTTCCCCAACCCACACTGAAAAAAAGAACATGTTGGATTTATTTAATTTTATAGTGGAAATGGGTTGCACACAAGCGTTTTGCTTTGGCAGAAACTTAAATAACTGAGTTAAATCAATCAACACAACTTATTTATATGCAATATACCTGTGCATATTTTGTTGGTAAAACATGATGGAAACATGTTTAAATGAAGTAAGTTGAGCTCTTGGAATTTTTTAATCCTTCACGATTTTGTCACTTTATTCCAACACTATTCAATAATTTTACCTCAATACTACTTGGTCACTTTGTCTTCATATTACATAATATTCAACAAAGTCTAGAGTCTGGTGAACTGTTACGTTTCGGTGTTGTCAGTGTTTTGTTTTTGCGTGACTGTCATGTGTTTCCTGTTTTACTTTGAAGGTCTGTTGTTATCTTAGTGTGTTCAGTTTACGTTTCCTTGTCTCGTCAGGTCTAATTTGCCCCAGCTGTGTTTCCCTCCTGTGGTCCATTCCCTGATTGCTCCCTCTATGTATTTAAGCCCTGTGTGTCAGTTGGTCATGGTCGCGATCTTCCCCCACCGTTGTAAATAGTTTGGCGCCTTGTGTTTGGTGATGTAAATAAATGTCGTATCTTGCTTTAAATCTCATCTTGGGATTATTTTGGTGGAGAGCTTTAGTTTTCTTTCTCGTGTGTTTTTTTTCTTATTTTTATTTTCATACGTTGCACGCCGGTTGCCTAGGCCGGGGTGTAACATGAACATAAAAAATTTAATGGCTTTACAACTAGGGATGGGTACCGGTATCCGGTGCCGTTCTGACATAAACGTTAGTAACCAGACTGAAAAGCAGCGCACATTTTGGTGCTTTTTTCCCCCTGAGATGTCATACACTTTGGATTCTAGCCAATCATTTTACCTTTCCGAGGATAGAAGGCGAGCCCAGGTACGTACGTTCTTTTAGAGCAGAGCTACAGATTAAAAATGCCCAAGGCCAAGCAGTCAAAAGTCTGGCTGTACTTCACAGCAAAAGATGCAAACTCAGTAATCTGCAACAAGTGCTTTAAGGTGATACTGTGCAAAGGAGGTAACATCTCGAATCTGATGAAACACCTGGCGACGCATAGTGTTTTTTTAAAAGCCGAGAAATGCACAGCATTTGAAAGCTTGCTGCAAGACCGAGCACCGAGTGCGGGTGTGGTGCCTGTTATCGGACTCGGAGTTAGCAACATCCCCCAAGACCCCGAAGAGTAGAGTCCTGGCCCCTAACCCTGCCAGTGTAGCAGAAATGATGATGGATGATGATGCGTGAGTAGCTTAATGTTGTTCGTGTGTAATTTATGTTGAGTAGGCTAACCACGTTATTAAATTAATGATGTAAGATGAACTAGCAAACATCGTCGTAGTTACATGCGGCTGTCTTCTTGTTTGATGGCAGACACTTCACCCTGGCAAAAAAGGCTAAAATGACCGAAGAAAAAGTGGAAAACAGCTCAACATGAGAGGTTTTTGGACAAAGTTTGTGTTCTCCATTCTTTAAGCACCGGTTCGAGCACCATTTAAGCACCGGAGATCGCATGAGATGTCAAACTGCAGGAAAATCACTGGAGTTATAAGAGGCAGACAACTACACACACACACCACGTGTATGCTATCACTATTTATTGTGGTTTAACCTGTCAAGGACAAAAACATACAAAAAATTCTGGATCAAGCCTTGAAATCATAGCTTTCCTACCTTTGTTAAGTCTGGATTGGTGGCATGGTGCTGCTGCTTTACAGTAAGCAGGTCCTGGGTTCAAATCCACAATCTGGCTAGTTTGCACTGGGTTCTCTCTGAGTATTCTGGTTTCTTCCCACAGTTAAAAGTCATGCAGTTGTTAGAGTTCGGTTAATTGGTGATTCTAAATTACCTGTCAATGTAAGTGCAAACGGTTGTTTGTGATAGGTTTGTGAGCTGTCCAGGGTGTACCCTGCCTTGTAACCTATCTTTTCAGGGTTATTTCCCAGCCACCCTGCAACCAGGATAAAGATAGGAGGATGGCAGTTGCTGTTTCATGGTAACCAGACTTTAGACTTTGTTGAACATTATGTAATATGAAGACAACATGTACCAATACTATTTGGTATTTAAGTGACCAAGTATTATTGGGGTAAAGGTTTTTTACCCCAAGAGCACAACTTACTTCATCTAAACATGTTTATTGAATATGAAAAAGTTGTGTTGATTTAACTCAGTTGTTTAAGTTTCTGCCAAAAGCAAAACATTTGTGTGCAACCAATGTCCACTATTGATTCAAGTAAATCCAACATGGCCTTTTTTTTCAGTGCACAACAACAGTCACCTCAAGGCGCTTTATGTTGTAAGGTAAACCCTACAATAATAGATACAGAGGAAAAACCCAACAATCACATGACCCCCTGTGAGCAAGCACTTTGGCAACAGTTGGGAAGAAAAACTCCCTTTTAACAGGAAGAAACCTCCAGCAGAATCAGGCTCAGGGCGCAGGCCATCTGCCGCAACCAGTTTGGGTGAAAGAAGGAAGACAGGATAAAAGACATGCAGAGGAAGAGAGCCAGAGATTAATAGCAAGTATGATTTAATGCAGAGAGGTCTATTAACACACAGTGAGTGAGAAAGGTGACTAACAAGGGAGCTACCAGGAAGGGTAAACTGGCCAAATTTATCTTTACAACCAATCAATCCATTTTTAATTAAATTTCTAATTTCTAATCAATTTTTAAAAAGACACTTCTAATCAGGGGCGATTCCAGGATCAAACATGTAGAGGGGCTCAGCCCTCTACATAATGTCATCCAAACAGTTCCTTGCAATTAACATTAATAATAAGTACTGCTTGCAGATGAAACCTTTTATAATGTAATTAGTTGGATGATCTATTATTGTGTCTAAGGCTAATTCAGAATGAATTATCTCATCGTTTTTAGGTTGGAACATTTCGTTGTCAAAGCTAGGGCAAAGGCTCATTCATGTTGACCACAGTTATCCAAAGCAAGTTAAAGAAAAATTGGGACCAAAGCAGATAAGAGCACAGCATTGTTCCAGTCTTTTAAACATCAAGCAATTAAAGCAGCATTATTCAGTACATCACTGAATAATCGCACTGCTGCTCCGTACACCTGGACAAGAAGCAAATGGATAGAAGAGTTGCCTTAACTTTAAAGTTTTCAAGTTCATACTAACACTAATTTTATTGTGAAAACTCAACACA
>NW_024582701.1:510307-579310 GCF_018398535.1 Haplochromis burtoni | reverse complement strand
CATCACGTATCTCAGTTTCAACAGTGGAGAACTGCTTTTTTTGATAGTTACAGCAAAGAGTGACAGGAAGGGGAAGATAAGTGGCAAAGGACCGTAGTTCCGATTTAGATCTGGGCCAGCCTCTTTCAGCCTAACAGCATATGGTTGCCTGCTCGTCCCAGAAAACCCGGAAAACTTCAGTATAGTGACACCCCATCTAGAGTTGTATGAATCCTGTAATATGCTGTCATTCATGTCACTGAATGATTATAATGTAAGTAGTTATAAGAGGAAGTTGGGGAGAATTCACATTTGATAACAGCGTAACTCTTATTTATATGAAATCATCATCAGTAAAGGTTGGAAAAGCAGAAGCTACCTTGGCATTGACACTGTGGTATTGACTTTGACTACATGTCCACCTGTTTCCTTTTGCTCTTTGCCTTTTTGTGCGGTACAAATGTCACAAAACACATAAAACCTTATTCCAAATTCGGACCAAAGTTTTATTGCAGTCCAGAGCTTAAATCTTTACCCAATTTAAGCCAATAATTGAAATATGCAGCTCTCAGATTTGTAAATGTTGCCTCTTATGGCTAATATGGTTATGGATGCTGAATGAACAGACTGTTACAGGAGGCTGGGGACATGTAATCAGCTAAGGGATGAGGGCTGACTGGTGAAAACTACGCTGCCACAGCACAATTATGAAATCAAATCAACCATAAAAGAAGATTTGGAAAAGGGCCATCTAATAGACCCAGAATGAAACAAAACCATAATTAATAGGAGAAGAATGATGAAATAACACTTCATACTGACTAATTCTGCTGGAATCGTTCATTTAGGGCTCTGTGGAGTTTGGGGATTGTTCACTGGGTCCCTGTTATTTGTCTCAGGCACACAAACTAGGACGCTTCCAGTTTTCATGTGGAAAAACCATATGAGACAGAATGTTCTTATTCAAGGCGGAGTCATTTGAAATATTTTAATGCATGACTGGAGGCAGCGTTTGCAAAGTGTTCTGCTTTAAACAGCAGAGAGAAACTTAACATTGTGTGACAGGGTGAAATTTCCCATTACTGTGAGGGTCCAAAGAAATCTTGGGTTGGGTGAACAAAAGGTTAAAGCCAACCCTGCTGACTGTGGTGAAGTCCTATCACAAAAAGCCTATCCATACTTAATATCACATACTGCACCCTGGTATGAAAAACTGATGTTTGACTGTAAAATGGTTCTAAAATATGAAGTTTCTCTTTGAACAGCAGGTCCCTGTTTTTCCAGAAAGCACTCTTGTGCAGTAGAGCTGGGTGATAGAACGATAACGATATGTATTGCGAAATAACTTTTTCTCGATAGAAAAGTTAAACTATTGCGATAGGCCTCATCTCTCATGTCCTCTTAAAAAAACAAAAAGAAGAAGAAGAGCCAATCCAAATTAACTAGCGTACCCTTTCTCACTGTTCCTCTCCCCTTCTGTTTTTCTTTTCCTTCCTCTTTCTTTCTCCCTTTCCTATCCCTCACTCATGTCTGTCCCGTCTGTAACAACTGAAAATAAAATAGAATAAATAATAAACACAAAGGTCGATCAAATGGACCACTACGGCAATGCCACGATGATCCATTGGGTATGCTTGTTGGTCTTCAGACAACAATTCTGACGGCTAAAGAACCAATTGGGACAGGCAAAAAAACCCCAAAAAAGCCCCAAACAAATTAACTAGCGCCGAGCCGAACCAATCACAGCCGCAGCGTCACGTCACGTGACTTGTTACGTACAGCACAAGTGCCAAGCCGCACATGTGTATTTGTTTGGGAAGCAGCCAGCCGCCGTGCCGCCCGGGTAATGGAGGAAATGAGTGTGCCGACTACAGAAAAATCAACCGAGAGCATGACCGAAGGTTACCGAAGAGAAAACAGATGATGGTTCCAATGCCGGAGAGATTGTCGAACGGAAGAGCCATAGAAGTTCCGTAGTGTGAAGGTATTTCGGCTATTTCAAGTCTGACAAAAAACAGAGTAGCGCACTGTAAATTGTGCCGAAAGTAAGTCTGGAAATACAATAAATCGCTTTCTGACTGGAAGCGCTAATTCGTCATTCGGCTTTTGTCAGACTAAAGTAACTGTTAAAACTGTTTGAAAAGCTCAGCTATACAACAAGGAGCGATTGAGAATTTCCTTTTAGTTCTCAGTTTATTTGATATTGACAAAAGTTAGTCAATTTTGTCTGATCTTCTGTAAAACAAACTAAGATTTATTTTTAGAATTAATATTTTGTTTCTAAGTGGAATTGACAATTTAGTAGTCTATTTTGTTTGTTCTATTTTGAAACTTAAACGCTTTAGCGGCTGCCTTTTGTGTAGTTTGCAATATTTGCCTTTATTTATCTGAAAAAGTCTCATGTTCCTTAAGTACATCTACCCTGTTGAACTTATTATGGGAAATAAATATTTAAATCAAAACAAGCTGCTGATTATTTCACATTTTACTTGTGAGCAACGGCACATTTAAATCTTACAAATATAGTTATTTGGCTTATATCGTGATATATATCGTTATCGCCTGAAATGAAAAAAACATATCGTGATATGAAAAATTCTTGTATCGCCCAGCTCTATTGTGCAGCCAAGATGGAAGAAAACACTGTCAGAGTATCAGAACAACCTGTGCCGGAGTGGACAGGCATTGAGTGATAAACCGCTGCATTTTCTATTCCCTTTGGTTTCTCTTCAGGTGCTGTTCTTTTGTTACTTTGGGTCTCAGTGCAGGATTTGATGACAAAAAGCCAGAATATTACCATTGAGTATAAGTTAGTCAGATCATGCACTCTCCACAATGGTTCTAGATATACAGTCATGTGCAAAGGTCTTTAGTCACCCCTGATTTATTTACATTGTGTTTCTTTTTAGCTTCTTCTTCCTAAATGTATCTTTTGCTTTTTGTAAAAGCACTTTTCTAAAGCTAAGTGAGGTTCATGGTTTTTCATATTTTGTAGCTTAAATGGGGCAGTTTTTGGAAGTTGTGACACACACCTTTCAAAATGTTGAAAATAGCTATTTGGAAAAGAACCCACTGAATACCTCATTGTATTATATGGTGCATGTTGAACCTGGTGCCTGATTTGTATGTTTTGCTTCAGATAGTTGTATGCATGTACATGTATGCATATATATATGCAGGACATTGCACTGTTTCATCTTCAATGTAACAAACATGAAGCCAAAAACAGTAAAAAAAACACTAATCACATGCACTTGATTAACTAATCATCAGCAACTGTGGGCACCTCTATAAAAGCAGACCTTTCAACAGACTGCAAATCTAAAGCATTCGGGTGTGTTAACACATTTCCAAGGAAGACAGACTGATCTTGGACCGATTTCTGCTTCCTATAAGTCGGTGTGTGTTCATCTCCATCTCCGAACAATTTGAAGTCCATCATTCTACAGTGAGAAAGATTATTCTGAAATAGGGCTGCCACGATTAGTCGACTAGTCACGATTACGTCGACTATCAACATCGTCGACGACTGATTTAATAGTCGACGCGTCGTTTGAAGCTTTGTTCGATCCCAAAAGACGCAGGGATAAGTAGTAGGATTTAAGAGTATAATAACGGACTGAAACAGAAGATGGCAGCACTGCATGTACAAGGATGCCAGCTGCCGTTATACCCCGAAGAAGAAGAAGCTGTGTCCCAGAATTCATAGCGCAGCCCAGCTCAGTTTCCAACAGTGGCAGCAGCTAGTTAGTTCTAATATTACTCTTATTATTCTTTTTGGGTCGCAAAATAAATGTTGAACATACTTTCAGGCGAGAATGTAACCGTGTAAACCTCAAATATCTGCTCAGTTTATCAAGACACCACATATTTTCAAAAGCGCTCCGACATTTTCGGAGACGTCGTTACCCACTAGCTCGATAGCTAGCCGGGGGCAAGGCTCACTAGAGCCTGTGAGAACACCGGACTCCCGGCAAATCGTTTTCAAACCCACTGCCGTCTTTTGCTACTCAGGTTAAACACATATAAGTCACTTAGATAACTTAGAAATGTTATTGTTTGGCTTTTTTTTAGTATTTTATTTGTTCCTGAGTAATTCGGTTTGGCTGATATTAAAGTTATAGTTTTTACACAGCTGAATAAACGTCAAGCAGACAACTAATTATCAGAAATGTGAGATGCTCGAGAATATACTCCAGTGTCCTGTTATATTTTAGATAGCAAGGAGTTTATTAAACTTCACCGAAACATTCTGCAAATGTCATTAAAATTTAATAAACTATCATCTTGTCTTTATTTTTAGTTAGCACATACCTTAAACACTTAAAGCTGTAAGCTAATGATAGATATATAAGAGAAGAGGCATGCTGGTGCAATAAGTTGTACGTCCAATGGATGCATGATCTGATAAGTTGACTAATCGCAAAAATAATCGTTTGTGGCAGCCCTATTCTGAAATGCAAAATATTCAAGACAGCTGTGAATCTTCCCATGAGTTAGCGTCCCATCAAGGTCAGACCATGCAATGCTCAGAGAAAAAACTAAGAGCTACATCTCAGAATCTACTGGCCTCAAATAGCATGTTAAATGTTAAGGTCTGTGACGGTACGATTTGAGAATGATGAAAAATGTGTGGTTTCTTTGGAAAGGTCACCAGGAGGAAGCCTTTTGTCTCTAAAAACAACATGGCAGCATAGCTTAGAATGGAAAGTCACATCTGAATCACAAGACTTCTGGAATAATGTCCTTTGGACAACATCAGGATTGGTGAAAACCAAACAACATACCAGCAGAAACATCTCAGACCAACCATCAAGCATGATGGTGGGAGTGTGATGATTTGGGCTTGTTTTACAGCCACAGGACCTGAGCAACTTGCAGTCACTGAACAATGAACTGCACTCCAAAGTAAATGTGAGGCCATCTGCTTGACAGCTAAAGCTTGGCTAAAATTGGGTCATGTAACAGAACAATGATCGATGTAGGCAGTAGCATCGGTGCGCTGCAATGACTCAAAGTCTTGACCTCAACGCTGTGGTGAACCTTCCATAAATGAACACCTGCAAACCTCGATGAAGGTGTGTCGCGTCCCTTTGAGGCTACAGGTATTTGTTATTGTTTTTTTCATCTTTCTCGCGCTCTCTCTTCTCCTGGGCAGAGCTCATTGTGGGCTCCCGCTTTCGGCCAACACACCTGAAAGTGGTTACCCATCATCCTGCTACTCCTGGCCACTGTTTAAGGCAGCGGCTCAGTTCTTCTCATTGCTGGAACATTGTACTACTCATGTCAGTGTAGCCCTGATTCAACCTCATCTCGTGTTTCCCTTAGCTTTTCCTTGTTTTGATCTCTCGTCTCCTTTTGACGGTCACATCCTCAATTCCTTCCCTTCGATTTCCCGAATGTGAGTGAGTTTGCAGAGTGGACTGGAGTGAAGAGGAGTGTAGTGCGTGGCCGAAGAGGAGTGAGGAGAGTGGTCCAAAATTCCTTCCCAGCCATGCGACAGACCGATGAAGTCATAGAGAAAACAAGTTATTGCTGTTAAAAAGTGGTACAATGCTATTAAATCATGGAGAGTATTTAGTTTTTCACACGCTGTGTCTGTAGGCTTCATTTTAATACCATGACCTAAGACCTAAGAAACAGCTGACTTTTAGTATGTACTTGTAGGCAAAACCTTAGACTTGAAGGAAGGCGCACTGTCTTTTTACCAATACTGTAAAATAAAGTCATTTCTACCATGAACTGATACAAAAGTGACCATTGTGGATTGGTTCAAGATATAGCAGTTGACTTGAGCACCTGACTATTCTGACGTCCTCTGGATGCTCACATATCCATTTGATGTACCAAAATAAAAATGAGATAACGATGAAGATAGTATAAACTCACTAAAAAAATAAAGACCAAAATCCTGTAAGTGGTATACAATAGTATCCTGACATTATTACATTTCATCATTTCTGAATCCATGATGTTCCAAGACTTTTCATTTTAGCCACATTGGTTGAATTTCCCCCGACATAGCTACTACTAATGCAAGTCATGCAGTGCCTTAAATAGAGCTTCAGTAAAGTGGCAGCTTTTCGTGGTGAATGCGTCTCACTGTGATTTATTCATATTATGTTCATTTCCCATGTATTTTGGATCTACCTTTTATCAGACTCAGTCATTTGTGTCACTCTGGTGCATTTGAGAGCGGACAGGCCAAAAAATACGACAGAAGCTCTGACTCTGGAATTTCTTTCTTTCCACAGACTTGTTTTCCCGCTGTTGCCATCACCTCTGTGACTGAGCTGCATCAAGGGTTCACTCATTAATCAGAAGACACACTTCTTAAAAAGGCAAAAATCAGCTGTGCATAATTGACGCACAATTGGAAAGTAAAGCAGACATTATAAAGCAAATACAAACAGCACTCTTTTACTCCCGGGTTGTCACATACAGTTTCCTCTGTGCACATCAGAGAGAAACAAAGTAGGGCAGACGTGATTTGATTTCATGACATCTGCTTCACTAATTGCAGCAGTATGTGTCTACAATTAATGCTGTGCTCTTCTTATTGTCATGCAGGGTATTTGTGCTTTTAATTTAGTTTTAAATTTGGCAAAACACACTTGGTTTTTAAGTCTTTTTGCTGTGGTGATAGAGCTGCGAGTCTATATACGATTAGCTACACATACAGTTTCAAGAAAGAGAAAGAAACCCTAAATTAAGACTTCTACACTGATTTTTCATGTTCTGGCGTACATCGAGGTCTAATTACAGTCAAAATTAAAAAGTTGTAAATGTGTAAAATTTAAAATTAGGAGATTCATTAGTATAAAAATCAAGAAGTACAAATGAAGAAATTCAAAACTTCTTTCTTCACCTAATATTGGTTGTCCTGAGTATTCAAATGAACACATCAGCGTTTAGTCTTGAACAAGATGAAAAAGACCTGAAAAAACTTTCACAACTTTGGACAAAATCTTTGTTCATGCATTTTCTAAAATAAAACTCGGAATAGTTGTTGGTGGTAATGGAAGTTTTACAAGCTACAGTTTAATCTTTTATACTTTTATACACACACACAACACAACACACACTAACTACACAACACAACACAACAAACAAACTACACAACACAAAACACAACAACATATAATATATATATATTTATATATTATATGTATATATATGTATATATATATATGTATGTATATGTGTATATATATATATATGTATGTATGTATATATGTATGTATGTATGTATATATGTATGTATGTATGTATTTATGTATGTATATATGTATGTATTTATGTTTGTATGTATATTTGTATTTATGTTTGTTTTTATATATATATATATGTATCTTCTAACAGCTTGGACGAGTTTACGGACACTGTCACCTCCTATATCCACTTCTGTGAGGACAGCATTGTGCCATCACGCACCAGGGTGAGTTATAACAATGACAAACCCTGGTTTACTCCTAAACTCAAAAAGCTGTGGCTGGAAAAGAGAAAGGCGTTCAGAAGCGGAGACAGGGACTGCTACAGAGAGGCCAAGTACAGGTTCACTAAAGAAGTGGACATTGCCAAACATCAGCACTCTGAGAAGATGCAGCAGCAGATCTCAGAGAATGACTCGGCCTCTGTGTGGAAAGGTTTTAGGAATATCACCAACTACAAGCCTAAAACCCCCCACTCCACTGACGACTTGCTCTTGGCCAACACCCTTAACGACTTCTACTGCCGTTTTGACGAGCCATCAGGCAGCCTTCACACCTCCAACGACCCCAACAATAGAGGCACTTTGGACACTCATTCCCCCACCTCTCCCCCCTCCATAGAGCCATCACCACCTTCAAACTGTTCACCTGCAACACCCGCCTCCTCACCCCACACAAAAGAGGATTTCACACCACCTCCTCCGACCACAACTCTTCATATTCATGAAGCAGATGTGAGGAAGCAGTTTAGGAGTCTGAATGCTCGAAAAGCTCCCGGCCCAGACGGTGTGTCTCCTGCCACCCTCAGACACTGTGCAAACGAGCTGGCCCCAGTGTTTTCTGGCATTTTCAACACCTCACTGCAGGCATGTCATGTGCCTGCCTGCTTCAAGTCCTCTACCATAATCCCTGTCCCCAAGAAACCTAGGATCACTGGACTAAATGACTACAGACCCGTGGCTCTGACATCTGTGGTCATGAAGTCATTTGAGCGCCTGGTTCTCTCCCATCTCAAGACCCTCACCGCCCCCCTCCTGGACCCCCTGCAGTTTGCATATAGAGCCAACAGGTCTGTAGACGACGCCATCAACATGGCCCTACACTTCATCCTGCAGCATCTGGACTCCCCAGGAACCTACGCCAGGATCCTGTTTGTGGACTTCAGCTCTGCCTTCAACACCATCCTTCCAGACCATCTCCGAGGCAAGCTTTCCCAGATGAATGTGCCTGATCCCATCTGCCGGTGGATCACTGACTTCCTGACGGACAGGAAGCAGCACGTGAGGCTGGGAAAGAATGTCTCGGACTCCCGGACCATCAGCACTGGCTCCCCTCAGGGCTGTGTTCTTTCTCCTCTGCTCTTCTCCCTGTACACCAACTGCTGCACCTCCACCCACCAGTCTGTCAAGCTAATCAAGTTCGCAGATGACACCACCGTTATTGGACTCATCTCGGACGGGGATGAGTCTGCCTACAGGAGGGAGGTTGAACGTCTGGTGTCCTGGTGCAGCCACAACAACCTGGTGCTGAATGCCCAGAAGACAGTGGAGATTATTGTGGACTTCAGGAAGCACACAGCCCCACTCCCCCCCATCATCCTGACTGACACCCCCATCACCTCTGTGGACTCATTCCGCTTCCTGGGTACCACCATCACCCAGGACCTGAAGTGGGAGCCCACCATCACCTCCGTCATTAAGAAAGCCCAGCAGAGGATGTACTTCCTGAGGCAGCTGAAGAAATTCAACCTGCCAACACGGACGATGATGCAATTCTACACTGCAATCATCGAGTCCATCCTCACCTCCTCCATCACCGTGTGGTACGCTGGAGCCACTATCAGGGACAAACAGAGACTGCAGCGTGTTGTGCGCTCTGCTGAGAAGGTGATTGGCTGCAGACTCCCATCTCTGCAGGACCTGTACACCTCCAGGACACTGCGGCGTGCAGCTCGGATCTCAGCTGACCCTTCTCACCCTGGACACAGTCTGTTTGACCTGCTCCCCTCAGGCAGGAGGCTCCGGTCCATTCGCACCAGAACCTCTCGCCATAAGAACAGTTTCTTCCCCTCTGCTGTTGGACACATGAACAATAACCATATGACTGTCCCCACCACTAACACATGACCCTATGCTGTGTCACTGCATCATTCCATGTTTGGCACTGATCACCACCTGCACTCATGTATATATCTTTCTACGTAGCACTCTTAATTCTTATTCTCATGTATATATCTCATGTATATCTCATGCACATATCTTTCTTTCTACATAGCACTTTAATTCTTATTGTTTGCACTGAAGCACCGCAGCAATTTCCTAATGTTGTAAACCTCAACATCTGGCAATAAACCCCCATTCTGATTCTGATTCTGATTCTGATTCTGATATATATACACGTACACATGCACACATGTTGGTTTATACACAAAGGTGTATAAACCAACTGAAATAATCTAAATCTTATACACATAAAATACATGATGACATAAGTGAATGAATACTACAGAATTTATTATTTATTTTTATGTATTTATTTATATCTTTCTATTTATTTATATATATTTATGTATCTATTTATATATTTATCTATGTATGTATATATGTATATATATGTATGTATGTATGTATGTATATATATGTATGTATGTATGTATGTATATATGTACACATATATACAGTACAAATACATACATATTAAGTAAGACTGGGACTAAATATTTTACGGTTGGAAGATATTGGTGAGTTATTTACAGGCTATGTGTATGTAATGTATCTACCTGAGGTTTGTAATTGTGTGAAGCTGAGCAGTCAAAGCCGAGCACTTTACATGAGTTATTTTGCATATTATTAAATGTACATAAGGAAGTATGAGAGATCGAGTTCAGCAGAGTTACAGCTTTAGGGAAGCTGTGTTTCAGTAACTGCACTGGTTCTCATAAAGCTCTTTTCTACTGCTTAAGTGTTTTCTTTCTAACATCCACGCACATTCATAATTCGATGGATGCATCAGAGAGATCCCTGGGCTGAGTATCTTGCAAAGGATATTTGGCATGTGGACTAGAGCAGCCAGGGATCAAACAGATGGTGTCGTAAGCTTCAAAGTTTTTTTTAAATGAAGCTTATATGTGTCAGGTGAACCTACACCAATCCTTAGTCAAGCTACTATATGTTTATTCTACTTGGCTATCGGTTGCAGCAGATGGCTGCCTCTTCCTGAGTATAGTCACTTTCCTGTTAAAATAGAGTTATTCCTTCCCACTGTCACCAACTGCTTGCTTGTGAGGAACCGTGTGTTTCTCAGTTTTTAAATTTTTTTTTTTTTTTGGTGAACACATTTGCAACTATTAAAAGACAAATTTGCTTTTATAAAATATTTAAATGGTCTAAAACCTTGAGTGTAGTTGGAAACATTTATAGAAATGTTTGTTGCGGTACTTGGCTGTAAGCTCTGCTCATATGTTCGATGAGGAAAAATCCATCTGTGTGATGAAGCGCTCTGAAATAAAACATCTCTGGCAGCCATCTACTCACGATCTCCCCCTCCAACTGTCTTCCCTCTTTCATCCCTTCAGCCCCTCTTTTCGTTCACACTTCCACTGCCTTTATCTCTGAGGGTCCGTCGGTGCTTAGCAACATGCTTCACCTCGCGATCACGAAAGTGTTCCTCACTGGTGCGCACACACTTCATGTGACACTTCTTTTTGCCTTGTTGTGTTTGAATTCCCTCAGCTGTCTGCAGACAGAGCATGTCTTTGGTGGATTTTGCATGAATGTAAGTACAAAGAGTGTGTTAGTAACAGCTGTTTTTTCCTAAATACTATCTCTGCATATCTGCTATTTCTTGGCTCCCTTAGCCCTTTTATTCATCTTCACCTGCTTTCACTCTCCTTTTTCTGGTGCACAAATACATCCACTTTTCCCTCTCTTTCTCCTGGCTTCATCGACATCCCAGATATGGTAGCCATGGAAACGCATTTGAGGTGTGTTATTGAATAGATTTTGTAAAAGCAAATCCAAGCCTACCTGATGTAAGCACACACACACTAGAACTTTCTGGTTGCCATCTCTTTTGTTATCGCCACTCATGGTTAGATTTAATCAGTTTTTATAGATGTCTTCATGTCAACTATAAATCAACAATTAAGTGACTTAAGAATCATAGTGAAAGCAATTTAAAGTCAGTTCCGGTCTTCTCTGCTGCTCAGGCCAAGTGCAAAGCTGAGGGCATGGCACAAGCGGTCACATCAGAAGCACTCCCAACTTGTCACTGCTGATTGTGAAAAGGTCATCACATATTTCCAGCCAGCGGTTACCTCTCTCTTTAAGTGTTATATTTGGACATACGTGTTGCTTGATATCCAGTGATTCACTAGGATTTTTTATTTTTAATGAAACAGAAAGAGGAGAAAGTGTGTGGGCTTCACAGATTGCACTGTTCCCTCAACATACCTCTGATGATTTGATATAAAATTGTGTAGCTAAGGTGATAAAACAGCTTGTTCATAAAACAAATGATCCATGAAATATTTTATTTTTGAGTTTTTAATAGATTTTATAACCAAAATGATGTTATTAACAAATCCTGTGCAGTTTTACAAAATAATTACAACAGTAGGTCTGGTCACTAAATTGCACTGTCAGTGCTTTCTTGACAGCTCTGAAACGTGATTAAAGCATATTGTGGTGTTTTTTTAAATGTATAGTTATACTGGGATTTGGCAGGTGAGTGGACCCAAAGATTAGGCATAGGGGTTGTTAAGGTTCAAAGATTGAGGAGGAGAGTACAAACAACCATTGGTCCAGAAGATCTTGGTCAAACAATTGATTTTAATGAATACACGCATGGGAAGACCACTCTGTACGCAGACAGGGATTGATCTTCGACTTAATCAAAGCATACACAGATTTTTATAGCATCAGGGTTTGAATTAATGACGCCCCTTCATATGTCACAGACAGAATATATACACACGTCAAATCAAAACCACAATGACTTTTAACACGGTTTAAAAGAACATTGTCTTCTATCTCGTCTGGAACACGAGCCCCACATCCTGCCAGACGCTGTTCCTCTTTCCAGAGGCAAACATGACCAACTTCTCACCTATAAATGATTCTAACTAATGTGTGTGTGTGTTGACCTTACATGCTCTCTCATCTCACCCGTTGCACTTCTGACCTTTTACCAGAACCGAGGCTCATCCTTAGGTACAATAACCTAACTGAAACTATATGTACTATGTTGAATAAATGTTTTAATCAAGAACCTCTACTAAAAGCTTAATAAAAGAATATAAAAGTATAACAGACAATTTGAATAACCTAGTAATTCAAATAGCCTCGTCTAACCTGCTCCTCAGAATAACTTAGACTCTGCTTTCACTTCTGCTTTCACTTCTGCAAACTCTCTGCAACTTCCTGTCAACTCCTGCCTGCAACTTAGTCTTTCTGAAAGACACACACACTGTTTAAACCTCTGAATACAATATCAATACTGTAAATTATATTATTAATGCAATGGTAATGATGATGATTATTTACCAATAGCAGTAAAATAATTTCCCTGATCCACAGGGTGCAACACAAGGAAACTAATTACTTAGACATCAGTCCAGTAGCTCATTCTTTGTAAAGAGACTGAAGAACTGATTTCCAGCCCGTAGACACTACAAAGCTAAGATAAAGAGTAAAAGTCAGTGAGTAAATCTAATCATCATCTTAAAAATAACCTATCAGTAGATGTAACCATAGTGCATCACTGTAAACTTTGTCACAGTACTGCAAACTAACCAGTTTGAACTGCCCGGTGTTTTCATGCAACCTTTGAATAACTAAAGAAGTCTCTGCACGCTCATAAAAGGAAACAACAGAAAATATAACATGACCTAAAGCTGAGCTCAGTGGTATAAAACAGGCAGCATTCGTTCTAAATGAAATTAAATGAAACCAAACAGCTGCAGTATCCTTAATGTCGGTCCTTGCATTAAGACGATCCATTAAAAAAGCATTAAAGTCCATACTGTCAAAAGCTGGGCTGCTGTCTAAGAGAATGCAAAATGTGGTATAATGCATACAGCATAAATTGTTCCTCCATCATGTTATGTTGTATGCAGTTTATGTCATCGATGTTGAAATAGGAGGATGTGTTTGACAATGTGGAACATTATAGAAGGTACTTTTTTGAATCAGAAGCAGTTTTTCTTCATTAATATGATACTTAATGTCAGCTGTTTTCTCATGACAGAATAAGTTACCTTGCTGCCTCGCAGTTAGCACAGTGAAACCGGTGTTTATACTCATTACACTTTGACTGTTCAATACCTGACTGGCAACCTCTCACATTATCTTCATTCCTATCCCCAGCTGCTGCTCATGCAGGAAATAGCAGGCTCTGTGAAATGCAGCTTGCGAGTTAATGAATACTCAGTTACTGAGGCCACACAGACTCACAGACTCACATTCTGAAGCAGCAGACTATTGATTTCACCAAGGATGCTACGCATTACAAATCTGATAGAGATTTAAATAAATCAGCTTACTATCCACTGACTCCCTATTCAGTTTTATGAAGTGGCACTGTGCAATAGTGCTTGCCAAATGTGAAAGATTAAATATTTTTAATGGCTTCTTTTCCTAGTTTGATAGGAGCTGAGTCAGCCACCAAGAAATAACGATAACACCATATAAAGTCCAACACTGGAAAAAGCTTTCAACTTCTCTCTCCTACCCTGCGTAATGTTACCAAATGTAAAGTCATCCATCTCAGTGAAACTCACAAAAGTACTGAGTTCTTGCTTTAAGAAGTGCAGGGAGATGTATGCTGCAAGGACCAAACTAAAGAGGCCGGAGGAAGCCCGCAAGAATTCAGTGTAGAATCTAAGGTCTGTGGATCTTCCAGTGGTTAAGTACGTGAGACAAAGACGGATGTTGTGTTGCTTAAATGTAATGAGTTGATCCAGAGTGAAGTTACAGGATAAGGTGGTGCTCCTGAACAAACTGTGTTGGAGTGTTTCAGTCCGTGAGTCGTGTGGTACGGGCCACGAGAGTTGAGGCTCGGTTGTGAAATTTATGGTTTTCAGGGTTTTGCTGTTAACTCGGTTTCTCTGGGTTTTCCCATATTGTAGTTGTGTCTCTTATTTTAAAAGAAATATTTACGCATTACCATAGTGACCAGAGAGTATTAAGGGGCAGAGAGGAGGATGTTACTCTTAATGTTGTTGGCACATTTCAGGAGGACGTTGCTAATAAAGTTACACAATTACACAGTGAATTTGTGTTTGTTATTACATTTACTATATTTATAAATACCACAGTTTTTGTCTTGGTCGTATCATTTTATTTTGTTGTATTTATCCGCGACACCTTAAAGGTGCTCCGTGAAAATATTCTCTGACATTAAACCGGTCCGTGGTGCAAAAAAGGTTGGGGGCCGCTGTTTTAGAGGGTTGAGCATGGTAGGCATAACGAGAATATCGGTGACGTAGTAGCTCACCCGGCTCACGATCCATCACAGCCCGCAAGTTATCGTAAGAGTGTGAAGCACATAAAGAAAGTTTTCTTGTCATTGGTTGAATTCAAATCCACTGAGAAGTCAAAGAGGCTTGCAAGCAGTTGTATCAAATCTGACCACTAGAACTCTGGGAGGAGTGGAGATTCCATAAAACAACAAATATGACCTTTACCTCGAGCACACTTTGGGTGAGACCCATTATGTGATGATTATGAGAAAACTTCACAAAAATCTAACACTACTCTCGGAGGAGGAGTGATTGTTGTGAACAGGCAGACACCTCACCGTTGCATAAACACACTGCTTATTCAGCCCTGTCAGCTAATAGTTGAAAGACAAGAGAGGAGACACAGGGTTGGAAAAGATAGTCACTGAGTCTACAATCTAGCAGTGAGAACAGCTTTACAAGTTGCAAGAGGTTGCAAGTGATTAGATGGCAGCAGAGTCTGACCCCTAGTGCACCTGAAACCACCTCTGTAATCAAAGGCACAGAGAAAGTGCAGGGAAGAGAGTGCTTAAACGCACTTAGGCATGGAAAAAAAGCACTTGTATGAATGTTTGTGTGAACAGGTGAATGAGGTTTGTAGTAAAGAAGTGCTTCAAGTGCTCAAATAGAGTAGAAAAATGCAATACAAGTTCTATTTGCTGCTTCAACTTTCAGTGCATTTAGAGATGCTCTCCTCCATACCTTGATGGTAAAGAGTGATAATTTGACTTGCTGTTGCCTTCCTATCAGCTTGAAGCAATCTAGTTATCAACAAGGCATTTTCACCCAAATAACTTCTTTTTAATTCAGTGTAAACAGAGTAGAAGTTTCTAAAATACCCAGACCAGCCAGTCTGGTGCCAACCATGGTACATTCAAAGTCACTTAAATCATCTTTCTTTCTCATTCTGATGAATCAGTTTGAAGTTCAGCTGGCAATAAGAAGAAATGCAAGTTTAAAGACTTCTGGATTGGTTTTGTCATGAGGCGTGTGCAACAGGAGAGGATGACCCAATGTGCAGACTCCAGGAGGCAAAAAGTACATTCCAAAAACAGTTTCATTGCTGAGACCCAGTCTAACTAAACTGAAAATACAAACAATAACTAAACAGGAGGGAAACAGAGCTGGGACAAATCAGGGCTAATGAGACAAGGAAAGCAAAACCAGATACATTAACATGAGACACAGACTTTCAAAGTAAAACAGGAAACATAACACAGAGACACGGACTTGACACGGGGATACAGCTGACAGGAGAGACAGCAACTATGGAACACAGACAGAAACCAGAAGACTAAAAATCTAACATTAGCCACACAGAGAACCTAAACTTAGAACAATCATATAACCCATTAGACAAAGAAAGCTAGAATATAATGAAATAAACAAAGTCAAAGAACCAAAAACACAAAACACTGGATTGATGACCCAGGCACCCTAACAGGTTTGATTTTTTAGATTCATTCATCTTTTATTTACAGTCTATGGAAGTAATCTAAAAGTAGCTGGAAACATTCCAGTGATTCCCAAGGAGGGAAAATCAGTCAAATCTGAATAAAGTATGTTAAGTTTCGACACTCTTTATATTTAGAGGGCACAGTTTCACTACACAGTGAAGAGCACAATGACTCTCCTGGAAATAGCACACAGTGAAAAGAGCTTCCTGTTTTCGCTTTCATTCCTATTTAAAGTATTTGCAGCACTTTTAGAAAAGTCTCTATTTTAAGAATTGAACAGAATATTTTTTTAAAGCTACAAAGACAACAGAGACATAAAGAAGCGTGTTAGAGGAGATCGAAAACACTTTATGGAGTGGTCTTTCACTGCAGACTCCCTCTGTGTCTGACCGGCATCTCAGCCAAGACAGAGTGACTCACGCATCCTTTCTCTCCATGGGTGCCTGCTCTGCTTTGTAACCAAGCAGAAGGAAAACAACACTCTTAATATCTGTGTCTTTGATGCAAGTGCTGCTTTCCACTCCATCTGTTTCTATCTTTAATGCTGAGATTTTTTTTTCCTGTCATTGTCATAGTTTTTTGCGTTGTTATTTGAGTATGATAAAAGCAGTCTGCACCCACCCAGGTTCCTCCTGCTCAGCCTCTCTGCAGGAGGTCACATCTGACTATAAGACAGCTTATATTTGAGCTTAAGGGCTGTTAAGCTCTACATTTGGTCACCCCTAGTAGTGAATGGTATCCCTGTTTGAAACAGCAGCCTTCTCCACTACGATCGTTTCTTTTCCTTACATTTACATCTGCATGATTGTCCTCCCATCACTGCACTGCTGAGCATCTCAAATGAAAATATATATCCTGGCAATTTCTCTTTACACTCAACTTGAGTGCCTCCCAGAAGTTACCTATAAGGTACAGGACGTCAGGTCGTTATGGTCATTTTAGTCCACAGCCATGATCTCAGTCAGGCACAGCAGAGCACAGAGTCATCCTCTTTCACTCGTCTCCTTCCACACTGATGGTTATTGTCTGTTTATGAATACAGCTGGCAGCCTTACACATGTGTCATTAAATGTGCATAGACTTTGCAGTGTGTGCCAGCTGGCCAGAGAAATCTGTCTGATCTATCTGTCCCTACTATCTCACCAAAAAGGTTGCCAACAACATTGTCTCATAGCTGATTTGGAGCTTATAAAATCCATGTCGATGTCAATCCGTCAGCGTTCACCTGAGCCCATCCCTGTGGAGCTGTTAGCGATATAGTGCCAGGTAGTCCAGTGCTGGATGTTGGCTCTCTGTGGCTTTTATCACTCTGCTGGAAAGATCAAATTCAGCTGGGTATGAACCATATTGGGAATATTAGCACATTTATCATAGATATGTGGATGAAAGTGTGGGTCGTAATGTGATTCTGCTCAGTGTGAAGACTGATAAATTAGATGGAGAAAGGGAGGATTTGTCACAAAAAGATAATAATAAAGGATGCAAAGATTAAAAAACTGACATAAATTAGGATAACTTTTATGTGCATGGAGCTGTTAAATCAAAGCGAAGTGGTCGCTTCTTTCCATCTTCATCATTACGCTGAGTGAAGAGCGGTTGCTGCTGCAGCTCATCAATCATTCCACCGTGGTGCGATGCTGCCACTCCATGGTGGACTGAAGGAGTGCATGCCACTGAACAAACAGATCCATGTAATCTATATCAGTTTTCACAAACAAATTAAAATAAAGCCAATACTTCAATTGTAATCTTTATTTATTGTCCATTTACATTTTCTTAATTTTGCAAATCCTTCAATAAAGCAGTTATCAAAGTGCTGTTGAATCTGTTCAAGCTGAAACTGAATGTCACCCTGAAGCCCAGAGTTCCCTGATTAGCTTGTCGTGCTGAAACTTTATCAGCTCACAAGTCAGCAGTTGTTTTAGTTTGCCAAGAGACACATCTGTTTAATTACTGTATGTGTGTTGCCTGTGAGGTTAAACCTGCGGGTTGCTTGTCACTTTTCTGAACCCCGTGGTACTCAGAAGACTGATTGAGCGTAATGATGCGTCTCTAATTATACACTGGTTACAAGTAGAGTCATGCGAAGTAGACTGGCATTTTCTAAAGGTCACTGCAGGGATTTTGTCTATAATAGAAACATTTATATTTTTCTATCAAACATTAGCAAGATTCTCTAACTACAATTTAGAAATGGAGTTATGATGGTGAAACTTTACACCATTAAACAAAGTCACCTGGGTATACAAGACAGA
The DNA here is from genome assembly GCF_018398535.1 of Haplochromis burtoni. Taxonomy (NCBI): domain Eukaryota; kingdom Metazoa; phylum Chordata; class Actinopteri; order Cichliformes; family Cichlidae; genus Haplochromis; species Haplochromis burtoni. The sequence goes on along the minus strand of NW_024582701.1, from coordinate 560,910 downwards.
GAATTCAACCCAAGATTGACGGCTTATGTCTACCTATAACGTGTGTGCTCTAGTTGGAATATTAGCAAAAGACCTAGCTTTCAAAAATCTCTTATGTTAGCAAACCTGTAAAAATATGACACTTGCTCCACTGGTTAAATATGAAGGTAAAACTCAGGTTCATTCAGTTAAGTCAGTGTTTTGTTAGACTAAGACCTCCTTAGGATCACATATTTGTGGGAACTTTAGCATGCTAGCACAGTAAACTTTAGCATGCTAGCATGGTAAACTTTAGCATGCTACATATCAGCTAAAACGGATCGAAATTCCATTTAGCTATGCCATGAACTGTGAAAGCCTTAACAAGCTTAGGTTTTAACATGTAATTGCCAAGTTTTACTTTGGTTTTCTATCATTTATGGGATTGCATAAAACGTCATGGAAGCCATACAACATAACTGGCTGTAAGTTATACATTCATTGAAACTAAAGGCAACTTCTAGAGCATACAGCCATAGTTTGCAACTATAAATGTAAATAACATGGTTTCTTTGCTACAGTAATATATTTATAACACTGTGTGGTCACTATTGGTTAAGTTGCATACCACATACATTACTTGTGATGTATGTGGTATGCAGGGGCAACTTGTTGCATATCTCATCCATCTCTCTTTTCCATTGTTCTTCACCCTCTCTAAAAAAAAGTAAAAAAAAAAAAAAGACACAAATCTTTAAGAAAAAAAGAAAAGAAATCAATCAATATAGCATGCTAATTATGTACCATTTGAACCGCTCTGAGCTGTGAAGCATCATGCAAAGCCAAAGCTCCCACGAGTTTCTCGTATCACTCCACATTACAGTAGTTCAAATATTGTTATAGTTAAAATACTTCCAAATACAAAGGAGTGGAGGGTATTTTGGATAAAAACACATCACAGTGTCTAAGATCCTGTCAGGTGCCACGTGGGGTTAAAACAGTTAGAAACATATTTCACTGAAGTATAAAACAAACCGTCTGTGCCCTCCTGCCTGTGTTCACCCAAGAGAACTATAATTCCACTCCTAAGGCACCAAATGGCTTTCTATATTTGATTTGGATTTTGGAACACAAGAACAGATGGCATTGAATGCTTCAGTAATATACAGCACATTTTGTACAGCTGCACCCTAATCTTTTTACATTTGTGTGTAATCAAACTATAAAATGTTTGACAAAACTTTAAATTATTACTTTCATATAGTACATCACCATAATGGTTAACAATATAATATCTCTGCATTGTGCTCACAGTTCATTTATTAACATTCAGTGCACTGTTACATATATATAAACAATTCAGTTGTTCATTCCTTGTCAAATACTTAGTCAAGAACCAAAGCATGATTTAATGAAACACTTGTTTTTGGACACCTTGGTTATTGGGTCATCTCAGGTTCCAGACCTGTTGTTGACCTTTATCCAGATTTCTTATCTGACTCCTAAAGTAGTAGCACTAAGCCGAGGCAGTAGATACTGTGGTCAAGCAAACATGTACTTCCATACAGTTAAAAAATAGAAAAAGTTCATCATCTGAATCTTACTTTAACAGTAGCACCCCCAGGCTTCTACCTTTCTACCTTTAAAACCCGGAGAGCAGCCAAATGGCTGGTAGGCTTTTAGCTAAGCTTTAGCTTCAGCCAAGTGGAAGCTAAATTGGCTAGTCATTCATATGCAAATTAGGTTGTTACCTGGGAATTCTGGAGGGAGGGGAGTGGGGGTGTGTGGATGAGGGGGTGGGCGAGCTGCTAAAAGCTGTGAACTTCCTTTTGTGTTCGTCTTGATGCATTCTCAATCATCCAGGGAAATAAATCTCCAAAAGTCACCAACTTGGAGTGTTTCAGTTTGCCATCTTAGGGAGAAATCAACACACATGGGTGTATGTCCTTTGTTGCTGAGATTTATTGATAAAAACAGTACAAAAAACCAACCATTTGTACACATATTTACAAATGGCCTGCTGAGTGGTGCACGGAGCATGTTCATTGGTTCATGGACCTCCCTGAACTAATGGCATTTATTGCAATTGTCATCTTGACACATGGCTCTTTTTCCAGTGCTAGGTGTGGAGGGTTGTGTCCAAAGCAACTGTTCTTTTCTTGCCTTCTTCCCAGCTACATGAGAGTGAGCCAACTCTCATTACTACATTTTCAGAAAGTCTCTCCCCAGTGGGACGATTGGGGTCCTTGCCAAGATATGGGAAGACATTGCAAATGTACTTGGATTTTAGGTCGCAAGCCACCCAAAACTTGATCCCAAACTTGTCAGGTTTACTTGCAATATACTGCAGGAAACAGCACCGAGTCTTTGATGGGAAAAGCTGTTCATCAACGGTGATATGTAGACCAGGGTTGTAGCACGTGATGCAGTTGGTGACAAATGATCCCCACACACTGGAAATTGCAGCGAACTTATCAGTCTTTGCTCGATCACTGCGGGTGGACTTGTCATCAAAGCGTAGGTGTTGCATGATGTCTTGGAAGCGGTTTCGTGCCATAGTTCCAATTATCTGTGGGTTTCCCAGGTTTGCTGACCAGCAGTCATTTAGAGATGGAACCCTGTTAACCCCCCGCAAGATGACAATTGCAATAAATGCCATTAGTTCAGGGAGGTCCATGAACCAATGAACATGCTCCGTGCACCACTCAGCAGGCCATTTGTAAATATGTGTACAAATGGTTGGTTTTTTGTACTGTTTTTATCAATAAATCTCAGCAACAAAGGACATACACCCATGTGTGTTGATTTCTCCCTAAGATGGCAAACTGAAACACTCCAAGTTGGTGACTTTTGGAGATTTATTTCCCTGGATGATTGAGAATGCATCAAGACGAACACAAAAGGAAGTTCACAGCTTTTAGCAGCTCCCCCACCCCCTCATCACACACCCCCACTCCCCTCCCTCCAGAATTCCCAGGTAACAACCTAATTTACATATGAATGACTAGCCAATTTAGCTTCCACTTGGCTGAAGCTAAAGCTTAGCTAAAAGCCTACCAGCCATTTGGCTGCTCTCCGGGTTTTAAAGGTAGAAAAGCCAAATGGCTGCTCTCCGGGAGTTTAAGTTAACAACTTTTTGTTTTTGTCCTAAGATAATATCCCCTCCCTCTACCAGGTCACCAACATCCAAAGTCCTTTTGTCTACTTCCCTGCGCTGGTGTTGTGCTTGGAGTTATGTTTCTGTGCAATGCCATAGGGAACATGTGCAGCGATGGTACCCATCTCTGCCGCTCCCTCTATGTGAAACATTTGATCATCGAAGTAGATGTGTGGCCTTATCTTCTCAAGCATAGGGCCCTTTGGTGCTCCTGCAAGGAACAAGGCCTCATCGATCTCCAGCCCCCAGGCCCGAAGTGTCTTGAGAGCCCGAATCCCAGAACTTGCTGCACTACGAGCTGTGACCAGGTAGGTGCGGATAGGGCAGTCCAGACGCTGGCCTTTAGCGTAAAATTTTTTCTGGAGCTTCCCCAGTGCCTCTAGGAAGCCCTTCAGGGGACCCTGCCAAAGAGGAAAAGCTAGTGAGGACCTGCTATCTGTTTTCTTGTATATATGTTAAGATTTGACTCATCTTTGACTTGTCACGCATCAGCTTTATGTGTATGTAACACATACAAACCCTGATTGAGCTAGCACCATTTTATTGTAATGTTGCACAGCGTGAGGTATGCACTGCTAATTTCTGAAATTGCTGGTTGTCAAGGAGAATGACATGTCAACTGACAGTCTTTAGAAACAATTTATTATTTCATTTAATTTTGCATAATATATTCATCGAATAATCAGTTACTGAAATGGATTTCATGTGGAGACCATATGCACGCTCATCATTGAGGCTGCTTGGAAAAGATAATGTTAGGAAGAATATAATGTTTTTAAGGATTGCTACACTCTTTGGAGTCATCTCAGTCTGGGATATTGTGTGTGTAATCTGCAGTTAGTTTTTCTTTTCTTTTTCTTTGAAATTTAGCCTTGGGTATTAACCTTCTAAGCTCCAAGCTAATTGCTAATCCTAAGGAAGCTAATGCTAAGGAAGTTTTTCTTTCCCTCTGTCGCTAAAGTGCTAGTTTAAACTGTTGTTGATGTTTTCTCTCTGTTATTGTAGGGTCTTTACAATAGAAAGCACCTTGAGGTCACTGTTGTTGTGATTTGGTGCGCTATAAATAAAACTGAATAGAATAAAAATCAATGCAAAGAAATTCAATTAAAGAATACAAACATGGTCCAGTAGCCTGTCCTCATTTTCCTTCTCATGTTCAAAGAATTTGTCCAGCCCATGGGCCTTGAAGATGCGTTCTGACTCATCTGAGAAGAGGACAGCATCGCCATCAAATGCCACTCTTAGCTGGGACTCGGATACCTCTGTCATCTTCTCCGGCATGAACATTGTGGCTGCTGCGATGCCTGAACACAAATGCATAAGACAATAAAGGGCTCAACTATCACTTAGTTAATTACAGCTAAAGAGAAGTTGTGTTTGTATACTTCATTTGTTTTTAACATTAGTACATTATGATTCATTCCTTCACTTCCTTCACTTAATTCTTAACTGGACTCTCTGCATTTCTTCTTTAGAGGGAGTCAGGAGTTGCCTTCCCTATCAGATATTTTGTCTTGCTTCCTTTACTTCACGTTTCAGTTCATGGCTAGTCTGTTTTCCTGTAATTTCATTGCAGCAATTCAAACTGGTACTGAATAGTGTGTATGGCCCCCACAGGCTCATGGGAGATGTTCCTAATAATATGATGGATGGTGTCCTGGAGGATCTCCCCCAAGATCTGGATCAGAGCATCAAAGAGCTCCTGGACAATTTGAAGTAAACTGGGGGCCAGTCAAGGATATCAATTTCTTAATCTTTCAGGAACCTCCTGCATACTCTCACCACATGAGAGCAGGCATTGTCATTTGTACCTTGAGGAACCCAGGACCTAGTGTACCAGTGTAGGGCCTGACAAAGATCCAAGGGTTTCATCCTAATATTAATGGCAGCCAGTCTGCAATTACCTAGCCGGTATACCTGCCATGGATATCTCTCTGCAGACCATCACTGAAAGACCAACGTTGTTACAGACAGTATAACGTTTTCCACAGTTTTTCCAGACTCTTTAATGTCTGTCACATGTGCTCAGGGTGAACTTGTTCTCTCTCTGTGAAAAGCACAGGGTGCCAGCGGTAAACCTGCTAATTCTGATATTCTACAGCAAATGCCCACTGGGCTCCGCGGTGCCAGGCAATGAGCACAGGATCCACTGGCTATCAGGCCACCCTCATAAAGTCTGTTTCTGATTGTTTGGTCAGAGACATTCAAACCAGTGTCCTGCTGGAGGTCATTTTGTAGCTCTGGCAGTGCTCATCCAGTTACTTCTTGCACAAAGAAGCAAATAACAGTCTTGCTGGTGGGTTAAGGGCTCTAAAGCAGCTGTCTGTCTCCAGGAATCTTCCCCATGCTCTTGAGACTGTGCTGGGAGACACAGCAAGGCATCTTAATTTAGTTGGTGCTACACTCGGATTAAAAAAAGTGTTCCTTTAATTTTTCTAAACAGTGTTTTTGCATATTGAGTGGTTGAGAATCAAGTAAACAGAGACATCGCTTGTTTAGATAAAATCAGCTTTTAAACGTCACTTCAGTTCACAAATAAATCTTTTGATTTTCTAAGGTGCAAAAAAGCATCTTTCACTTCATTCTGTGCTCTCTTTCATTTCCTGCCAGAAACAGAACAAATCAGGAAGGTTTTAACTGTCACCTTCATAGCCGCAGTCCTTAAAAACATGCTCTAACACTCAGAGGAAGTATTAACAAATGGATTTACAGCTAATTAAGAGCTTTCAAGTAAAATGTCAGAACCACTTCCTTTGCTCCACTGCTTATGTGCTCTGTGTTTTTGAGGAGCTGCCTCCCACAGAGGTGCGGCATTACTGGCACGAAGCTTGTAAATGACATGAAGAAAGCCCCTGGAGATGCCTTGACAGCTACAGATGGTTGACAGTTAAAGGAAACCCTTGATCCCTTTAGGTTATATTGTTCTGTGGCCTTCCCAGTCATCAACGTGGCATGCCCTAAGTAGCATGTGTGTGCACATGAAGAGGGTGACGTTTGCAACAAATGACCAATCACAAGCATGCACAGGTCTCCTGGGAGCGGATATTTTACAAACAAAACGAAAATTGTAACGTGAGGTTAAACACAATACAGCTGAAAGCTCTACACCTTGTGAAAACCTGCTGTATTAATATGTGAATGTGACTGTAGTGCAAAGTGCTTCAAGAGGTCAGAAAGACTGCAAAAGTGGTGGATAAACGCAGTCCATTTACAGACAGCCCATAATTAAGTCTCAGATAAAATTCATGAATTCTTTCAGCTGCAACCCAGCAGGGTTAAAACTATGTGAGAGCAAACAAAGAGCAAAGATTAAAACAGAATTCAAACCAGTAAGTGGGTTTATCTGCAAATTTTATATAAGGTCATAAAGTGCATGGCTTAGACCATCCTGTGTTGGGATTACATTTCTATGTTAAGGCTGATAGAAAAATAAAACTGATTTGCTACTTGAGGCCAACGGGGAAAAACAAGCTATGAGTAATGTTGCTCCTGAGCTATTATATTTCCTCTCAGTGCTTGTCGGGAAAGAAAAACGTCTCACTATCTTCCAGAAATGGTGATGCGACTTTCTGGCAAACTGATTGGTCAGTAGGCACTCATTTTGCACTTGTGGATTTCTTACATGCTCCAGAGAAGGTTTACTGTGCGACAGAACTTAAACCATAGCCACTTGAAGCTTTACACAGCCAGTTAATTTTCCTTAAATTTGTCTCAAGTTTATACACCCAGTGACACAGATTGTGTCACAAAAACCTCCTCTGTGTTGGCTGCAGTAATAATGCAGCATGAAATTCGCTGCACAGAAGGGATTTAAATCGTTGGATGTGGTTGTCACCTCAAGTCCCACAAATTTTCCATCGTTGCATTTTAATGGCTCTTATTTCTTTGGCAGAAAATGACCAGTGACTTCAAATTGTGACACAAATTAGCCAAAGCTACAACAAATAGGATGTTGGTAACCCCTCACGGTGCCATGGCACCATGGAAACCATCAAATAGAGTGCAAAGACTAAAGTCACAGCAGCACTGCAGAAGATGTCATTGCTACTTCTTATGCAAATACACACACCGTAAACAATGTACACTCCTAGCACAGTGTGTGTGTGTGTGTGTGTGTGTGTGTGTGTGTGTGTGTGTGTGTGTGTGTGTGCAGGCTGCTTTGTAGTTTTTCTATGTATGACATGATATATATGGGGGGATTTATGATTTAGGGATTAGATCAGTTTTTTATTGCTATGAATTTCAAATCATACTTGAACCTGTATATTTCAAAACATTTCTATCTGTGTCTGAAAAAAAGGAAAGACTTTCAAAAACTAGATTTTGTTATCCAGCTTGGAAAAGGTCAAGTGTGCTGAAACTACATGTAAATAAAATGCATGCAAATAGGCCAAACCAACTAGTGCGGTTACATGTGCTTTGAAAAGAATTCAAGATCAAGCTTCCTCAGAAGGACGATTTAATTAAATGTGAGGCACGAAAGCTTCCTGAAGGCATTCCTTCGGACACATTTCCCTGATCAAAATAAAGCTGAAGTAACGGAGTGTGTGAGTGCCGTGTACGACTTGTTGCTACTGGTTTGCCTTTAATTTGTATGCTAAACTGCTTCTGTGAGACTTTCTAAATGTCTAAAACATATAACTGGATTACTCCATTTAAATTACTCCGATCTCTAGGAGGACACCAGGATACTAGCATGCATAAATATATTTTTTTATTGTGGCAATGCACCCCATATTTGGAGGCAAATACAAGCACGATCACTGCCATCTACTGTTCTCAGATCTGAATTCTTTTGTCTTCCACTATAGTCGGATGGTAATTATATGAACATAAACCAAATGCTGTACTAATGTAATCCTCTCTGGTGATTAGTGGTTATTCAGTAGCCCATCCTCAGGAGATTCCTCAATTTTCTATTCCTGTTTTAGTTGATCCTAATTTTTCTGGTAAACCAATCATCCCACGCTCTACGACTGGAAAATTAGGTTAATGCTGAGGTGACAAAATCTGCAGTTAATCTAAGGACTACAAGAGGCCCCGTTCCAAAAGCCATTTAATCCCCATTAAATCCCATCTTAAAATGCAAAAATAAAAAAGCATGTTGATAGTCCTGTGTATTGGTCTCTGGTCCAATCACTGTTTATTAGACCTCATTTTACTTTAATTCAAGTTAAATTTTTGTGCTGTTTGCACTTTTTAATGGAATTTAGAATATTAATTCCAATATGATCTGCTGTGTGGTCCAGCAAGACGTTTGTGCTTTAATATTTGCAAGAGAATTTTCTAGTCTTTTTTTTATCCATCACTTACTACCAGTTAGCAGCCATCTTTGTGTGTTGCACTCGTACAGTTTATGGTTTATGTTTAGGTGGTTGGTTAGGCCCTTTGTCCCTCCTGGAGCAAAGGTCAACTGTTTACTAACACTTCCACCATTTATGGATGCCTCTTGCTCACCAAGCTGACAAGCTTTAGCTGTCAAGCTGGTTCTCCGTTTCATGCAAAACTTCTGACACACACACACACACACACACACACACACACAAACAGAGACACAAAAAAATGGCGGGGGAAAAAAGCTAGCATTAACGCTTCAAAATGAGCAATCCAAAACTAATAAAGTACGACACAATGGCCATCTTTTATATACAGTCAATGAAAGACAGAAGGTTTAGAACTGTGCAAAATACAGAGTCACGAGGTAACGATATACTTCAATAACACTGTGTAAACTCTTTTTTAAAAATGCTTATAAACAGATATTTATTAGCTTGTAAAAGTCCTGTGCTACAGCTTTCAATCATTATTATATAAGAGTCACATAATGCAAAAAAAAAAATCTGGTGTGAAACGTAGAAAAAGCTGTAAACTTTAGTAACTTCTAAGTATTTTTCAGCTTTGTGGCAGGACTGGCCTTACCTTCAGTCAGCGCCTCCCTAACCTTGTTGGCATCAGCAGACAAGTAGAGGTTGGTTTGCCAGGCCTTCAGGTAGCCAATAGGACTGCTTCCCCCCGTCATACAAAACCTCTCAATGAACAAGTCTGTGGATGAGAGGAACAAATAGCAACAAGGTTTTTAATTTCAGTACATCATCTGGTGTTAAATGTCAGCATTCAGTCCATCATCAGCATTACAGATCCATTACAGTGTTGATAAATGTATCTATTTGCATGTTAGCATACCAGCAAACACCGCATGACTTCAAAAAGTCGCTTATATAATCCACTAGAAGCTGGGGCTCTGACTGTCAGGGAGTTCACGAAGGGGTCACTTCGGGGGCCGTGGACGGCAAAAAGGAGCGAAGATGTTCTAAAGACATGGTGAGAGGATAAACTTACAAGTACTTAAAACATGGAGAGGGTCCAGAGAGGGGGTTAATAGAAGGGCGGGAAGACGGAGGCTGTGCAGATGAGAGGAGGAAGCGAAAAGACTTGGTGGGAAAGTGTCTGTTTACATTTTGGCTTGGGAGGCCTTTTAATTCGCTGCTGTGGACTGATCCACCGAGCAGTGGACAGTCAGTATGTGGAAAATGAGAAGAGACTGATATTAGGTAATTAGATCCACGAGTACAGATCTGCGGATTATATCTGTGTCCTTGGGTAAAATGAGCTGGTATTTATGAGGGAGAAGAGGATGGGGGGCTATTAGAAAGGGCACGGGAGTAAAATAGAGTAATATCTGGTGATGGATTGAGTTTGATTAGAGTTGAAGGTCATAATAGAATGAAAAGGTAGGCGACACCTAAGATATATGGAGATGAAGTAAGAGGAGGAGGTTAGTGTGGACGGGAGATTTATAAAAAGAGAAATGGGAAGGTTATTCCAATTATTTAAAGCTGCAATCGCTGAGGCATGAATTTATCTTCATCCACAATAAAGGTCCACTGGCCTTTTTTAGCACAGGGCTTCCACAACGTTTGGGAACTTAAAAGAGGCAAATAAAATATCAGAGTACATTAAAACTCCTACTCCATGTAATTTGCTTCTATATGTTGTAAAATTGTCATTTTAGAGCCTAAACTGCAGCAGCTAATGACCTTCTGAGACTGTAACGCTGCAAAGCTAACTGTTATTCCAGTCTACGCTGTACTCACTGACCTTTAGTGTAAAAAGTCAGCTGCAAGTGAAAACACACATTTGATTTGCTCTAAAGCAGATGATATGGATACAGTAATTGGACAGCTTGAATATTAACTGAGTTTGTGTTATACTCTGATTAGAGAGTTTCCCTTACTTTTTTTTTCCAAGCAGGGTATAATCTAAATGCTTATATGTTGTAACTGCTCCAAAAATAACAAAAGATGGCTTAAAATGTTCTCGGTACATGCTGCAGCAGGGAAGACCCGAACTCTTTCGTAGCAAGCATTTTTAATTTCTCTTTGCTGTTTGGGCTGATTGGGACCTCATGAATGTAAAAACAAAGAATGATGTTTTTACCTGATTTTACTCTACAAGGGCCTGATATCCACATATGAGGACATTCGTTTTAAATTTTGATAGAACAATGGCATTATAATGTCCCCGTAAGTGCATATCAGGCCCAAGTAGAGCAAAATTTAGTAATCTGGTCTAGACAACCCAAAATGTGATGTCCACATATATGGACGCCAGGTCCTAGGAGGTTAAAGCTGTGCTAAGTCTAAGGCAGCTGTGTCCATCACCAGGTCCGGGTGCCAGAAACGTCCTATGAAGACTTGGACTTTTAATTGTATTTTCACAAGTTTTTTACCTTTTCTTACTGATAAAGACCTCCCTCTTGGATATTCATACAGCAAAGTAATTAGGTATCAATTAAACAATTTGATGACAGAAAAGTCTCTGGGTTTTTTCTCTACCAAATTTTCTATTGGTGTTTTTTGACTATCTACATGGCCCACGATGCTAAATGAGTTTGCCATCCCTGGTCTAAGGCCTCAGTCACACAGACCTACAGATCAGTTGATAACACCCGGGCAACTTCTATTTTCTAGGTAAAAACATGTATCCCCCAATAGGTTGGCAAGTGGTTGCTGGAGGTTCCTCGCTCTCAGGTGAAAATTGGGCACAAAACAGGTGGCAGATCAAAAACATTTTTGGATTTGTTATAGATGCTAGTAGACTGATGCAACACTCTCAAACTACTCTCCAAGCAGTAGTTAAACTGTGAAAAGTGCAAAGCAACGGTGAACATTCTCCCTTTCTGGTTTGCTTGTAAACCTTTCTTTTTAAATAAATTTTGCTTGGAGACTGCCAGCAACCATCAGCAACCATCTGCCAACCTGAGGTTAAAGGATATCACTGATCCATCTCCAGGCCTGTGGAACTGAGACCTTACAAAAACACAAAACAACTGACGTCCATGTACATGAGCAAATAGATGCTCTTTCTTGAGTTTTCCATTTTTTCATGAGTCCAAGCTGATAAGAAATGTCTGTTTGTTTGTTTGTTTTTTAGCTGGATATAAAAAAAACTTTGATCAAGTTTTGCCTCAATGTATTATAGGCTCAGTAAGTTTATCCCACGTCATTCCAAAGAACTGGGAAAATATGTGGGAAAATATATACCCCACTGCGAATAATTTGCAGAGCCCACTGTCGACTATAATAATGTAATATTAATATAGGAGTAAATGCTGAGGCAAACCAGGCAGGTGCAGCTCTGTGCTGAATACAGAACATACGGACAAGCAGGCGGACAAAGCGAATATTCTTCAGGCTGAAACAAGCAAAGTTCGATATTTTTGTGCAGTTTGGTGGCTACATTTGTATGTATAAACCTTGCCTGTTGCTGTTCTGGTAATCAGTTCAAAATGTGAAGTTCACTTTTAAAGACACATGAAAGAAACAAAGGCAGATAAATGTAGTGTGACTCATAATCAGGCTCTAGGCAAAACGAGCTGGACTCCAGAAGGAACAGAGGAACTGTGTTGCTTTAAGCCCCCTGAGTAATCTCCTCTCAGTTACTCAAAGAACCAACTGTCCTCTGAAGATTTTCTTAATGGTTTATTTAGCTTTGTAGTCAGACCCTGGTGAGTTTGACCCCCTCCCCTTCCCCTACGCTGTACCGCACCTCATCCTGTGTTTCAGACTGGTGCAGGAGCGTGGGAGTCACTCGAGGGAAAATATGCTTGCCATTGACGTTCTTGTATCTTTTTCCCCTGTCTATTAAGAAAAATGTTTTCATCTATCTTCTTTGCATGATTTATTTGCTTGTTCAAAACATCTGAAACATGGTAATAAAACAGGAAATCAACATGACTGAAAAGACACTGCAGAGCACCCAGAACAAGCTACAAGCTAAGGTAGAATTCTGCCCCTATAGAAGTCAGGTGTATGCCTGCACACGTCCATTATTCATAGGTGTATAGTGCAGGAATTTAATACTTGATTCTGCCTCGAAAAAAAGTTTGGGTGCGCTGATAATCAAAAATAAACACGTCCAGTTCGCACATCCAGTCTCAAGCTAGAATAAATGATCCTCAATCTTTTTAACACGGCTTTGCTACTCAGAGAGACCCACTGCAGGAAAGATGCTCATGAAACACTTATCAATGTTATCAGAGAAGCCATGTTTCCTTTATGTGTGCAGGAACGCTCAGAGGTCAAGCGACTGTTTGAATGCCTCACATAGAGCCACCAGAGAGGCTCTAACATGGAGGCATCTGGAAGGCCGAGTGTTGCTTTGGTGGCTTCGCTCAGACTTGTTTTTGTTTCGGGCCTCTTGGATTATTCTTACATCCCAAAGGGAAATAAGCTTGAACCCACTCCCGTCATGAAGCCCCGAGGATCTGAAAACATTAGAGCAACTGAACAGGAAGTGGTCTGTGAGAGGGATGTCATCACGGGGTCTGAGAGTTTCCCTGGGAAGGATCCTGTCAGTCAGCTGTTCATACACTCCACTGTTTGTCTCTCAGCTGAGCCTGCGTCAGATTCTGGATGATGTATGGATGCAACTGTGCGTGCTTTTGGGTGCTGGGTTTGGACGTTAGTGGGAAAGCGTGCTCTTATTGGAAGCATTAAACTGAGAAAAAACCCCAGAAAAAAGCAGATGCATTTATAGACTATTTTTTAAAGTTATACAGGGATTACCTGCTTCACTTAGTAAAGTTGTGATTGATCAGCAGCAGCCCTAAACTTATATTTTGGAGGAAAACTAAGTATAATTATTTAGCTTTTTGTCACGTCAGTATTTTTTCTTTTTCTTTTTGTCCCTTGGTTGAACTAAAGATTCTAACTGACACACATCAAATGCTATTTATTTATTATTTTTCTTTTCTAAAAAACATCTTCCACCGTACCTCTCATCATTGATAATAACTTCACCTCACAGGAATGTTGTTAACCCTGATCATGCTCTAACATTTGCTTCTACCATCCACACCTTTTTACTTTCTCAAAGTACTCTATAAAACACACATGCACTGTCTTCTGTGCTTTTAGGTAAACGTTGCTCCATGTGTGCGCACTGCTGAGAAAAGACAGAGACAGCAACTACCATTCGCACTCCGATGCAATGGAGTATGAATATGATCTTGCCCAATGATATCTGGCATGCAGACTAGGGGGAGCCAGGGATTGAACCACCAGCCTTCCGATCAGTAGATGATGCTCTACCTCCTGAGCTACTGCCACCCTGTATAAATGCCTTTGCTTATCTAACTGATTAAGAAATTTTAAGGACACATGGTTGTACATTATCCAGATTCCTTGACACACAATCCCCTCGAGGCCCTCAAATGTCAGAATGTAATCCCCTACAACCTTTCTGTCATGCCCACTTGAGGTCTTCAAAACGTGATGCAGCTTTGAAGGTAAATGTCAAAATACTCCAACATCCTCACTCCTTCTTTCCTAATTATAACTCAGTCTTAGGCCTCGGTAACAGCAGAGTAAAAATAGAGTTGCAATCTCTGTACAACTGGGACAAGCTGGTGGGTTAGCAGATGAACATTAAATGTTACTGTTCTTAAGAAAAATGTTCTTTAACTACTTGTCAGAAAGCAATGCTAAAAGCAAAGTAATGGTAAAGTGTCCTTTCAGCCTTAGCATCAATCTGGGGATTTGTTAGCTTTCGTTAGCATTAGTTAGTGTGCAGATGTTTGCAAAGAGCTGAAGTTAGCAGCATAATGTACTTGTTTCTGATGTGGACACAGTTCCCATTATTTTCCTCCTTCCTCATGCAAACTGAAAACGAAGAAAAAAGGCCTGTTGTTTGATTTTTTTTTTCTTTTCTGCAGATAACTAAAAAACATTTGTAACATAAGTCAAGGCATTGCTGTGACTGTAATTACAGATTCTGATTGGTGCAGTAATGTGTTATATTACTCTGTTGCTGAAAAATTTTATGTGATAACAGTAACATGTTGCTTTGGAACGTGTTACTGTTATTGCTAATGAATCACACAATGGAGTTTGCGCGGAAACAAAAGTCAGTTTTGGTCCAAAATTCAAGGTTTGCAGTTATTACCTATGATATGAAGAGAGGTGATTCCAATTCCTGTGTCAGCACTGTCATGGACATAAAGAAAAATGGCTGATAGCTACTTACTGCATACAGCAGATCTGAGCACATTATATTTTTCTCCTGATTATAAACCAAATGAGGTCTTTAAAGACTCTGATTTCAAAGACATGATGTGGGGGGCGGTGGGCATAGTTCAGATTGGCAACATGGAGAGTGTGATAATAAGCTTGTCAAACTGATAGTGTCTGTGTGGGTGCTTGAAATTTCAGATATATAATTGACCTATCAATGGACTGTTATCCCATGACAGGAAGCTATTTAAACTGAGAACTCTGTCTGCTGCATAGCATCTTTTAATAATGCCACGTAGGGCGAGTAATTCATTTTCAGTGGCGTACACTGACAGTTTTTAGGCTTACTGTGGTGGTTGATGGTGTTGATGAGCCGGATTCCAACGTGGGCATGGTTATATGTTACTAAAACGATGTCGAACAGTTCTTCACTTTGGGGGTACAGCTCTCGCAGACGAGCGTTAACCGTCTCCAGAGCCTGTCAAGACAGAGAAACAGTCAGCTGAGAAAAATCAAGACCAAAAAAGAATTTAAGAATTAAAAAATAACATCTGCGTGTGCTTGTGTGACTTTAACCTTGACAAAGGGGAAAGCAGGCCCAGGAGCAAAGGGTTCGTTCTCATGTTCAATTTGGTATCTCAGATATTCCTCCACACCTTGCTGCTCAAACACCTTTTGCTCCCGCTCAGTCCGGAACAGGACCCGAGAGGAAACAGCTACGGTCACTGCGTTCTCTGGCTTCGGCTGCAGAAAACCAAAGTCAAGGTGGACAATGGAAAGATAAAGATGAACAAAAAAAGAGAACACCACTGAACAGTAATGATAAGTTATAGGTGGTTAATGGGAAACACAGAGAGGAATGCGTGCCCGTTATTTAAAGAGTGCGTGCTGTTTTGGTCTATTGTTGTTATCTTCACATCAGTGTGTTAAATGCTATCGATGTTAACTTCTTTGAATGCCATTACATTACAGGAGTCATTTCGAGTGATAGAGAATGAAGGCTATGTATATTCAGAAACTCAACTATGTAGTCTCACAAAAATTGTTTACAGGTACAGCATTAGCTGTTTATGAATTAAAACCATTTTCAGAGGCTGAAAAGTAATCAGACAATTTCATGACTATTGAATTAGAGCTGGAAGTCTTCACTTCAATCACATTGTGACTGTTTGAGTTTATGGAACTGTCTCTTTATGTTTTTTAAGAATATAGATGAAAGAATGTGCTATCTTGGGTGAATTTTAAAGCTGTTTGATATTATAATGTAATTTCATAGAATAGAGTATCTAGTTGGCAAAATCCCTTTATAATAGAAAAAGTACAAACTGCAGTTAAACTAAACATGGTGCACTCATAAAAGCAATTCTAAATTAAGAGTTACTAATAACAATATGCACATATGAAGTTAAACTAATAATTTCAACATTTATAGAAAACAATTTAACATACAGATATATAAAAGCAAGAAATTGGGCTTAAGAGCACTGAGTATATATAAAAGTGGATGTGTATAATCTCTCGTATTAAAACCTCAGACTTTGGCTGTCACCATCTTGAGCAAGAAGTGGAAATCTGAGAAATCCAATAGAGTACATACCTACTGTAGTAGCTGTTACGCAACTTCAAGTGACTGTCTTCTAAATAAGTGGGCAGGTCACATGTGAAACTTTGAAAATCTCAGCTTCGAGCCAAGCGACTGAAATGTGTACCAATGAGAACACAGGATACAGGTGATTCACATATGACATTGCAGTTAATGCATTAGGGTTAACTAGAGGCTACCAGAGCCTGGTATGTCCACCAATGACCAAACAGCTTTAATGCGAAGCCTGATGAGCGAATTACTTCCTGTGTGGATGGAGCTTTAGAAAGCGTGCAGGTTTGAAATTCCCTTCTCTTTTCATACACAGAGAATATGTCCATCTCTCATATACAGTCCGTGATTACAGCTTGTTGTTAGCTTTCAATATCACCTCAGCCTCATGTGGCTGTAGTAATTATGAAAATATTGCAAAGATCAGATTTAGAATTGTGCAGAAGCAAGAGAAAAGTACAAAACACAAAATAATAAAAATATAAAAGATATATTTACCATGGGACACAAAACAATATTAAGGAGAAGTGGTAAACACAGACCTCCTGAATTTTCATCTTACAAGTTCCATCCTGTGTTTACCCTCTAGAATTAAAAGAAACACAATTTGTCCCTGCACTGTCAACACAAAGCAAGCCTGTCCTTGAGAACCTTTGTAGGGCCAAATAATCAAGCTCCAAATGGATTTTTAGGCATTTAATTTCGTAAATATATAAAAAATTCAAAATCCCCCCCCCACCCCAAAAAACCCCTTACAACATTAATTATGACCAAACCAAAGACCAATATTTGTTTCTACTGTTTGTTGTTTGTTATTTTTCCATATTTCTGTGACTCTGAGTGACATATGTTAATGTAACCATGGTGACAAAGGTCTAAATCATAAATCCTAAAGATCCTAAAGTGTTTTTTAGCCTCAAACACGTGAAAAGTCTAACAAGAAAATTTCCCTGCTCATGAGCTCCGTGGATAAACAGGCTTTACATGCAGTGCAAAAAAGACAGTCAAACAGCGTCTTAGTAGAAGTTGGGGGAAAATGCACAAACGCACCAATTTAATTTGCTTTTGAACTAAAAAGTATGTTCTAGTACTGTTCTTAAATACAAATCCACTCAGCAAGCGGTCAGGGAAACCACATTTCTCCCTAGCAACCTATAGTTACCAGGATGTAACCTGACCCCTGACGAGTGTCTAAGCCTGTGTGAGTGGGGCTTCAGTCATCAGTTTCACAGGGACTACGAGTCCCCTCGCAACTAGCCAAGTATTACTGCTTTTACTTTTTATTTTTATTGGAAGTCACCAACTGGAGGGTAATGTTTGAGCCGCAGTAGAGTAAAAACCTTCATATGACTAGGAGAAAATAGACCAATGGCATTCAGAATTTGGAGGCTTGCAGATCATTGCTGCTTTTTAAACGTAGGCAGCAGTCTGAGCCAGTCTGCACTGATCAACACAAGTCATTTGCAATGTGTCTCTTTGCAACAGGGAGCTCGACTCAACAACTTAACTGGTTTCCAAGCTGTTGTATTCCAATCATAGTCCTATTTAATAACAGTTCCTATCAGTATCTCTATCATGCAGCAACTGTGTGACTACTTGTGGAGAGATTCTTGAAATTCTGTTGTATGAGCTTCTGGCTGGTCTGTGAATTTAACTAGTCAGTGTGAATTTCAGTTTAATGTGAATTTCTTGTATGTGGATGGCAATAGATTCCAAATTTTTTTGCCAGCTTATCACAGTTAATCACCATATTATCACAAACAGTTTGCACATAACAGCCAGCTCAAGCCCATTTAAACGCAAACTGAGAGCAGAGTCACTACATTTATTGTTGTTTTATCAGCACCGTGATTTACCAAAGTCCCAGACCTAGTTCCTGTCCTCAAAGAAACCTCTTCAAAGGTAACAAGACTCCAAGTTCTTTGCACATGGTCATAAGAATTTAATTTGTGTGGAATCATACTGCTTTATATGAATGGCAAAAATGTCAAACCTTCAGAATACAATGTCAACGCTCCCGTCCTGTTTCCTCATGCTTTTCAGATTCTATACATTTAAAAAAGGAAAAACAACAATTTTATATTTCACTAAATAACAGAGAGGTCCATTTTAACGAGTCAGTGTATGTAGAGCTCTTTGGAGCTTTGTCTGTACATGTGTGTTTTGTTTCCATGGTCTCAGATGAACTGCTAGATGGCGCAGTGGTGTCATATTGTGTTCATGTTGCCCAATGTGTGTGTTTACACTCAGGCCTGTGTGTTTAGGGGTTGCCGGGGGGGAGCTGCATTCCTCCTGGGTTAACTGGCAATAATTGCCCACAGTGGGCAGAGGAACTCGTGCCTGTGTAGTGGGAAGAGTGGGGTGAAGGGGCAAAGTGTTTCAGCCAATGCAGAGAACACTAATGTGCATGTGAAAGTGTGAAAGTGTGTCATGTGACACTGGGTAAATGGAGTGTTGCTTATGGGTTTTTTTTTAAATTTACTGTTCTGATGCAGTATTGATTAAATCCGATGCTAATTATTTTACTGTATATTTACTGTTGTTTATACAGTGCTGTGATCTTCAGCTGTTTTCAGTGTGTCTAAAATTGTGCTTGTGAGTCAGTATGTTTCCACACGGATGAGTGAGGGGTTGGATTCTGTGTATTGAGATGTTTGCCTGTTCTCATCTCAGCCATGACGCTTGTGTACTTGTAAATAGGCCACAAGCCGACATGTGCGCCGTGCCATTGTTCCTGCATTTAGCCTCTTTTCCATCACAACCCTGCTGCTTGCTGACCTGTTGCCTACTTACCTGCTAACACACACGTCACCTGGCTAGGCTTAATCCCACATGGGAGTCAGATTAAAGGATAGATTTGATGAAACACTATTTAATTTTGACAGTTTCTATATTTCTGTGTCCACTGAACTGAAAAACATGTTTTCCGTGCATGCATATCATACAAAAATATCATTGTTTTCTTCTTTTTGTTATTAGTCGTAATGCATTTCTGATCCACATATGTTTCAGTGTATGAAACATCAACACTGACTGTGAAGCACAATGAATGTGATGACAGATGAATTACACGACTCCAAACCTGACGCCATCTTGAAGGATTTACCTACGGCAGCGTATACAAACACAGGCATACGAGTTCACGAGTTCTGACAATTACAGCCTGTCTTAGCAAAACTAAGTAAAAAAGGAAGAGCAAGAGTGCAAGAGTGGAGTGACAGTTAAAATAAAACTGCATAAAAATAGACAAAATGTGGAGTGTTATTCTTGCTGACTTAATAAGAGAAGAAAAGTTTAAAAAAAATCTGCTTTATGTTTTAGTCAGAGTGAAATGTATCGTTAGTAAGCAGAAGGTCTGCATCAATTTGGCAAATGTCTTAAAAAACTAGTCATTAAGAAGAAAGTTGGCTCACAGTGAGGGAGAGGAGCTAAAATGGCATGTTACACACACTAAATAGACTGAGGGGCTAAATAAAGATTCTTTTGAACTGTGAATCATGCAACACTACTCTAGTAGAGTCCAAGAATATAAAAATGTAATAGGTCAATCCTGCGTAGTCTGCACTTCAAAAGTGCAGCTTTCAGCTTGAATCCAAGGGGTTTAACAAGAGGTTTGCATTAAATAATCCTTCAATGAAAATCTTTTGCACTCTATCTGAAGTGTGGAACCCTTAGACATCACCAAATGCTGTGTTTCTTCCACTGAGATGCTCTGCCAGGCCTGAATCCACCTTCGATAGCTCCATCTCTCTGGCAAAGTCTAACCTGGCCTTCGTCTTAATGTGTAACCAATGTTTTGCACCTTAGTGTAAACCCTTTGTATTTCCATTCATGAAAGTGTTTCTTGACTCTAAACTTTGTTTTTTCAGCCTAATAATGGTGTCCCTCACTTTGACCTTTTATTTAAAATTACATTGTAAAGCTATAAAATGCAAATTTAACACTTTTTTATTTATCGTGTGTGTGTGTGTGTGTGTGTGTGTGTGTGTGTGTGTGTGTGTGTGTGTGTGTGTGTGTGTGTGTGTGTGTGTGTATAAAACAAGGGAAAGATGGCCACAAAACTGCTTTTCAGTCAATTATCTAGGGGTTTTCAGCCTCTGAAAGTGAGGGTGAGGGACTATGTATAGAAATATTTTCTATTCTTACATACGTACATAGATTTTGTTAAACTCCTTGAATCAAAGCTGAAAGTCTGCACATCAACTGCATATTGCTGGATTTAAAAATCTACTGTAGCAGTTTACAGAGGTAATGCTGCAAAAGAAAATCATGTCTTTGGCCAAATTCTAGACTGTAATTTTACTCCTTAAATAGTATTGCCTATAATATATCTTTTTTTTATAATGTGCATGTCTCTTTGTTTTGTTGGTTAGCGTTGGATGTAGCACAATCAGATTAGCAGTTGCCAGCTCAAGTTGTTGTCATCTCGAGAAGCTGTAAACACGAGAATCTTTCCCATCAGTACCTCTGATGTAACACGAATGCCCACTGGGAGATGGTGTTAATTAAAGGCCACAAAGAATAAATATTTAACAAACTACAATATTAGATCATTACTTCTTTTTTTCAAACAAATCCAGTTCCTAATAGTGAGCCACACATGATACTGTTGAAAAAGGCTCGGTTTCAAGGCTGGATGTTTAGTTATTGGCGTAGTTACAAATGTCAGTAGGTTTGTGACTTGCTAAAACAAAGAAAAAGCTTCAGATGCGCCATGAGAGTTGCTTCAGAGCCTGCAGGAGAGGATGTCATCTAAAAACTGCTATTATTTTTTCAAAGTCACCAAAACATTCAGTGTAGTGAAGGGTGATTATGAGACTGTATATTCCTTCGGCAGCCAATACGGACGTGAAGAATGGATCGATATGACAGCACACGTGATGATGTGTTAGGTCAGCCCGTTGGTTAGTAGAGTGGGAGTATCCGTGATCATGCAGGCACATCAACAGCCATCACAGGAGGTTCAAACAGGGTGAAAGGTGTGGCACTGACTGGACACCAACTTTCAACCGGGACATACTTACGAAGAACACGGCTCCCTCCACCTTCCGGGCTCGTCTCCCTGTCACCTTAGCAGAATGACAGTTTTTATTCATCACAAAGCTTTTTTTCAGCATCACAATATTTCCTTTAAATAATGTCCTGCTATGCCTGACGCATAATTCTACATATTTCTAAAAGCTATGGAGACAAACGAGAAATGTGATCAACGTGCACAAAATCTCAGACAGTTTTGCAGGTGTACCAGACTTTTGGTACACAGTCTACTCTATGAATAACGTGTCACACAGTCTGAGAGTGATCCCAGAGCAAGACTCCGGTGCTTTGCTGTGATTTGATACCAGTAGTGTTAACTGCCTGGCCTCTCTGAGCGGGCCTCCAAACCCAGTCATATGGCTCCTCTGCACTGGGGACTCAGAGTAACTGTAATCACTTCCAACCCACTGATGTCTGTGATGGCAGAGGCAACTGTATAAATAAAGTTGATGGTGATAAAAAAAAAAAGAAGGAAAAAAAAGAAAATCCTCAGTGTGTTTCTGAAGTGGTGCTCCCCTTTATATTTTAATCCCGTTAGAGCTTCCCAGATCATGGATACCCCGACTGGTATCCATGAGTCATGTGTTATTTACATATTACAGCCTGAGAGAC
Source organism: Haplochromis burtoni (assembly GCF_018398535.1). NCBI lineage: Eukaryota > Metazoa > Chordata > Actinopteri > Cichliformes > Cichlidae > Haplochromis > Haplochromis burtoni. Next base: position 539,039 of record NW_024582701.1, on the reverse strand, counting down.
ATCCCTTCTACCCACAGGGAGCAGGGCTGGGGAGAGAAAAAAGGTGAAAGGGGGTGAGAGGGGGAAGCGGTGGGAAAATAAAACCAGTGAGAGTGTGAGCAGAGACTGACAGGGTGAGGCGATCGGGGGGGGGGGGGGGGGGGGGTGCAGATATTTATAGATAAGGTAAAGGCCAGTGATGATGCAGTCTGTTCCAGCACCGGCAGATATGGTAACACGGCAGAGTGACCGGACACTGCCAGAAACAGCAATGCTAACACAGGGTTTATGAGGTTTGGTCTAAGAATCAGGGCAGTATTATCACCCAACTGAAAATTATGCATCATGAAATAACGTGCACGGCATTTGGTTAGTGTTTGTGCATTTTTTATGCCAGACTTTGGGTATGATAGCTGAAGGTTTGACAGTATAATTACTCATTTATGATTTATTTTGATCTTGTCTAAGATAAACATGTAAAAGAGGCTTACAGGAAGTCACGGGAGACAGTGACACAGACCAGCCTGGCATCACTGAGTAGGGTATAAATAACACAGACGTCTTTTATGTGTCGTCACTTTGCATTTTTTTTGAGTTGTGAGTCATTTTACATCATTAACCTCACACAACCTCTCACCACAAGCCTAACTTTAGTCTTTTAACATAGGGGCAGGGGCGTAATTTCCAGACAAAAAAACCCCCCCCCCCCCCCCCCCCAATAAAATTATGAATTATCTTGCATAAATAGGCTGTTGATTTTCTTTACTCATTTCAGTTATTACCAGCAAAATAGTTGCATGTTTACTCATCTGGGAATTTACCCAGATGTATTTATTTATTTATTTAGACAGAGATGAATGTCAGCACAAAGTTACGCTGATGCAGGGTGTCAAACATCTCTGGCACGAGATCTGACCAACCAAAATGTCCAATTTATCTCCATTAATAGCTTTGCACAGAGCAAACACTACAAAGGAGGGAATTTTATACTATTTTGTACATGTTGCAAATCCGTAGGAATGGATTACATCCTTAGCATAAAGTCCAAACTGCTAATTTATTCAGTTTTACAGCCTCCTTGCTGACAGATGGCACCAAACTGTGGTTGTTAAGCCCAAGAAGTTGGACTGATTTACTGCAGTAGCGTTTCTTTATACTGAATGTGGAAAACCTATGATGTGTGGTTGAACCTGAACATAATTGCCAAAAACTATTTCATTGTCAGTTTGCTAGTTTGGATTTATTTTGTTATTTTGATTTTTTTTAATGTGAGCATTTTCAGAATGTGCTTAAACGTCTTTACAGTAAAAGGAAACAGCAACAAAAAGTTTATTAAGCTGTATTTTTCTGGTAACTAGTAAGATAAAAATTGGACTGTGTGTTTCCCACAAACTAAAATGAGTTTGACCTTGCTTTAGTATTTCCTATGATCTATAATATAGAAAAACTAAAGGTATAAAAAGTGTAGAAACTGTGTGATATTTACTTGCACAGTGATACATCTTTGTGTTCATACAATACTGGAGGATTTAAAAATTGTTTGCAGCATTGCTTTAGACCTTCCTGTATTTTAAATAATGACAACAAGTTAAGATAAAACCTGTTCACCACATTTAAACTGTTTTCAAATGGATTAGGGTTGAAAAAAAAAAACCCTCATTACCTGCCTTTGGACGTGTTCTGTTTCAGCATAGATATAATGAAAAGGTCTATCAGTGCTATTTGGTTACACTTGTCAGACCATTTAAATTATTTAAAGAATTATTTAATATGACACGGTAACATGGCTAAAAGTGCACAACTAAAAAGAAGTAACACCTTCCAAATATGACCCTTTATTTGTCCTCCTATATATGTTCTGCTTAAAGTTCATTTCACTGTGTTTGATTACTTATCACACCACCTGATGGAAAACGAGATCATAACCAGATGGTGATTTCTTTTGTTCAATTAGAAAGTTCATTCATTGAAATAAACTCAGTGTAATCTATTCGGTGCAGTTCCTATGATAAATAATCACATACAGTTTTCTCTAATGCTGTTATGTAGGTATGTGCTCTTTCAGATGAATGCATTACACCGTAATACGATGCGGTAATATTTAGACAGATAGCTAAGCGCTATCATTGGGACACATGGGGATGCATGTTTACAGTCCGAAAATACACCGATGTGGCCGCGTTAATCTTCGAGCAGCACAGATTACTCGGCTTTTAGACACTTTTAGCTGAGTCCTTTCACGTTAGCTTGCATTTCCTGTGAATACATAATTCAGTCTTTAATGTTTTTCATCCTGCCCTTATTCTTCTAATCGTACGAGCTTACTAAATGCTTTGTTAGTTACATTACAGTTATGCCTTCTCAGAGTCACTCGGATTAGTTTAGCAGCCTGGTCCGTGATTCCCTGGAAATGGTACAGTATGTTCTGTTCAATATCCTGCAACGCTATAAACAGAATCAAAACCTTTGCCAGGGAGTGTGATCTGATCCCTTTTAATTGTAAGCTGAGATCCAAGCTAAACATTTACAAACTGGAGTTTTCATCTCGACAGTTTAATATAAGTCCAGGCTGTGGACCTAGCGATCAAGTATAGCTGCAGTCTGGTCAAGCAAACTTTGTAATATATTCGAATTGTTCATTAAGAGATTAAAGCATGTGACTGCTGGCTTTATGTGTGATTTCACTACAGTACATTTGTTTAAATCTATTATATAAAACATCCTCTTGACATCTACCAGGTCAGCATCAGCCCATCTATGATTTGGGTGAAAGGTGCGGTTCATAAAATTTTTGTCTGTTAGGAATTCCCAAATGGAAACGCTTTGAGCAGAACAACTCTAATTATGTGTAGGAGATTTATTTTGATAGGTCGTATCTTCTAGTTTCTTAAAATGTGCCTATGTAGCATGTGGCAACTGCAACCCTAATGTTAGACAGGTCGACTGTGACCTTAGATTTATTTGGAAATACATCATTACAAGGCATCGTGTGTATTGCTGTCATTAAATCTTGTGTAAATGAGCCTGTGCACCCACGTCCAGTGAGTGATCATCATTATCAGCTTGCCTGCCCAGCTGCTAAACTCTGGCAGACACAGAAGATATTAGTTTTTTCTTCAATTCATTCATGACCGAGGCAAAGGATGAAATAGACTCTGAACTCATAGTCTGTGGACCCCAAAACACAGCCAGACTCACAGTTTGCCTGACCGCTCCTGATTCCCAGTCCCCCCCTTTTATAAGGTGTGCTTAAAACCGCACGTGGGCAATGTCAACAGCTGACTCGAGAGAATAAGCTGGGCGAGGGGGGGGGGGCAGCAACAGGGTGGAGAGAAGGAAGAGGAGTACAGAGGGTTTTTTGGTTCCATGTGATTGTCTCAACCGGCAAGGCCTTCGCGCTCTTGTGATCTGGAAAGATTACATAATAAAAGTGGGACACATGCAGTTCTGGGTGGAGAGTGAGACTTACTGGCTTTGGCTTGGCAGTGAGGCCCAGGTGGTCTTTGTCAAACTCTCTTTTCCCCTCCCATGATCCTGCGCTGTCGCCGTTGGACGAAGGGGCAACTTTGAGCTCGGCGACCTGTCCGCTCATCACCTGCACAGGCTCCAGACTCATTTTCACCATAGAGGATCCCTCTGTCTGCACTCCCAAAGCTATCCAGACTACTCTACCTTTGGTAAAGACACTGTCCTCCGCTCAGGCGAAAAAACAAAGAAAAATGTTTAAAAAACACAAGCAAACACAGAATATGTCCCGCCTCAGTCTGTAGCATTTACGGAGACTCTTCTGTCACATTCATTGGTGATTGGCTTACTAAAGTGGTTTGTTGGTGTTGCACCTGCCCTGAAAGTAGTCCGAGTGTGAAGAGCGAAAGTGTTGACTCTTCACTTGTCTGTATCCCTCGTTCCCCCCACCCCTTCAAGAGAATTACTGCTCCTTGCATCCACTTCCACACAACATGAAATACTCATTCACAACCGTGCTCCTCTGTGACAGCGTACATGCACACACGCGCTGTCACACATACAGTCTGTCCTCGGTAAGTATGTTGCGGGCTGTGCAGCAATCCATCTGCTGCTACCTCTCTGCCTGTCTCTATCCCCTTGCTCCCCTCTCCCTCCCTTTCCCCTTCCTCTCTGTCCCATTCAATCACTCTCTCGGCTCCCTGGTGTCATTCGTTCCCCTCCTGCCGACCAATCACAACCCCACTTCCTTATTCAGCGCGGCCCCTCCTCTACACCCCCCTCCCCGCCAACAACACCGTCCCTCGTGTGTTGACGATGCAGTTTGCCCCAGAGGCTCATGGGATGCTCAGGCACACGGTAAGTACACAGCAAAAAATAGCCTAAGTGATGAGCCATTTTATCCAGTGGCGAGCCAGCCTGCTTTTTCTTTTTTTAACCACGTGACTTGATTGGTGAAGGCCAATCAGGTGAAAGACTGGACAAATCATTAGAGAAAAAAGTGGAATTATCATATTATAACACCAGCTAACTCTGTGTTTTTAGAAACATGTAAATAGATTTCGACTTTTTAAACAATAACTACTGGGGTATAGCAAGTATAAGAGGCAGTGAGGGAGGGGTGTTAAGGGAATGGGGATAGATTAGCCTAAAGGTAGCACATAATGGATGTAACCTTCATTTAAACCAAGGTTGCACACTCAGTAAAATGCAGGCCCATTAGTGGCTGTACTCCTAATAACACAGCCCAGCATCGAGCTCAGTGCTGCTGTGGTTTGTTGCTGTATTTTACACACACACAAAAATTACAAGTTCATAAATGTTTTAGGCTAAATGTAAAAAAACAAAAAACAAAAAAACAACCAAAGTATTACAGGTTTTAACTTGGATTTAGAAACAAATATTACTTTTTTTTCTGAATTCACAAAAGACTAACAAAGAAAGTTCACCAAAATTTTGTCACACAGGGCCAGATTTGTGAAACCCCCAAATATGATACCTCACAGGTGACTTACAGAAGTTTCACTGTTTTTTAAACCCAGGTGCTGTCACTTCATTTCAATATCAAGCAGAAAAAATAAGACTTGCTTTAAATATAACGGAAATGCATATGCAGCAGGGTCAGAGTCTGAGTTCCCACCTCGTAGATGCAATCTTGTCATTGCCTTGGGTTAGATTAGGTGGGTAGGGTTTCCGTAGTCACCAATGATGAATTACAGTCGTCCCTCGTTTATCGCGGGAGTTACGCTCTAAAAATAACCCACGATAGGTGAACTTTATTTTTTTACAATTATTATAGATGTTTTAAGGCCGTAAAACCCCTCAATACACGCTTTATACACTTTTCTCAGAGAGCCATGAACATTTTCACACTTTTCTCTCTTGTTTAAACACTCAAACCTTCGTAGGTCCAGAACATGGGAATAGAGCAGCTGCGAGAGAATTCAACATTAATCAGTCAATGGTACGGAAGTAGAGGAAGCAAGAAGAATGAGTTGAGTAAAGATTGACTTATTTGACTGTTTTGTTTCGCTTCATGTGCCTTATAATCCGAAACATACGGTAACTTCTACCTTCCTTTAGCATGTCCAGAAGTCCAACTTTTTGTGCGATGGTTAGCATCTTCCTCTACCTTTTGGGTGCTACTGCAGGCGATGGGGCGGTGCAAATGTTTAATCGACATTTTTGTGTTTGTTGGGGACTTACAACTTACAAACATACAGTACAGCACTTCAGAGTCACACTCCTAGCAATGAAAGAGTTATGTAAATTTGACAGGATGAATGCCTTCCGTACTGTAAGGAGACACGGCAGGAGAGTGATTGACAATGGTCTACAGCCAATCAGAATGCAGAACACGATGCGCTGTGAAAAAGGGTTAGGGTTAGGGGTTAGAAGAAAAAGCATGCAAAGTTGCACAAAAAAATCAGTGAAACAGTGGGGCTGCCAGTATAAGAGCTTCCAGCTTCATCCAGAGGAAAGACCGAGAGTATGGAGGGACCCGGAGTATAGGTGATATAGAGCAGAGCTGTACAGTACTCACTACTGTTTCTGACTCCTCATCCTCGCCCTCTCCATTACGTCACCTCTTCAACCTCCTCATCCACTTCAAGTTCTCAACTTACCAAATGGTCATCTGCTCCTTGTGAACTCATTCTATTGTAGCCTTTCCCTTAGTGTTATTTAACCTTTGCATTAATACATTTTGATCCAAGAAATCGGTGTTGCTTACTCCTTCTTTAACACTGTATACTAGTCAACATGTGGTGGCCAGTGTTCTAGTGATACCTGGACCAGTGATCACCCTTTAACTGAATAACTGGACATATGGCTGATGGGAGACAGAGGATGGAGGGACAACAGCTGAAGGAGTTTTCTTCACAACAGTCATAATAGGGTTTTTATAAAGCTGAATATCATGTTATATTAGAAAACCCTAACAATGAGACAAGTGAGTTGAAGGGTTGATGCCAAACTCTTAAGTTTAATACGTGTGTGAATATTTCAACATGTTCATGCTCTGTCAAACTATCTAACACTTGCAGATGTTGCAGTTATACTCTGTAATGTGAGCTGGACTTATAATGCAACTTGCTGTGAATACGTATATTAAAAAAGCACCAGTGTTGCTCTGTCAGTGCTAGTATTTATGCTGAAAGGACATAGTAGCTCTTTTTTCCTCTCCTCATCCATTCCGGTGCACTCAGGGCCATCCGTGCACAACACGACAGAAAGTTCCTTGGCAGGCCGGTCCATCTAACTCAGGGTTGTCAAACATAAGACCTTGGGGCCAGAATCGACCCGGGAAGGACTCCAATCCAGTCCACTGGCTTTGGAAAATGTGAAATGAAACAATGACCTTTGCGTGGTCTTTGTGAGGACTTTCTTTTAAAATGTCACCGACATGCTGTTAGGACCTCAAAGCTGACTTGGCTCACAGCTCCATCTGGTGGCTGCTCAGCAAACTGCACCCCCCCCCCCTTCACCGTGACCTCTATTGCTGCAGTGTGATTCACGGTTTCTCTGCTGCTCACAGCTTGTGTGTGTGCACATTTGGGCTGTTTGGCTTTCCACTGAGCTGAAGCCTGATGCAACAAGGCTCAGAATAGATTTATATCGATCCGTGATGGATGGCTAGGGAATGAGAGATGGAAAAAAAAAGGGCCAAGTAAGTGCAGTTTAAACCGAGGAGTGAACCAAAAGCAGAGAGCTGATAATATCGCTGTGATGGGTTTCTGGGGCTTCTGTCTTTATATGTTTCCACAAATACAGAGTCCTGTAAAGATACAGGCACTAAAACAAGCGCATAAAATGTGTTGTTTTTGTGTTTCCAGGTCTTACAGAGAGCAATCCGAAGCTCAAATCTCATGAGTCATTTCATCGTGTTCCATTATTTGTCCTCGCTATCCAGCTGAGTGAATGAGAGTCTGCGGATACCGGAGGTGACATTAATTTTTGGAGTCCTAAAATTTCCATGCTTATGCATCAATACGTGGAGTGAAGTAGCGTGTTTTGTGTACTCGTATCCCTGCGCTTTGGCCTGGGCACGGTTACCATGAGAACAGCATGAATGGTGACATCACTGCAGCAGTGTGACATCACTGCTAGATGGTGACTCATGCTTATGTTGTGTGTGAGCATAAGAGAAAAATGGAAGAGAGAGAACGCTGAAATGTATGAAGATGCAGTCCGAAGGAAACACCAAAACAAGAAGTCACTCTCAACATCCACGTGTTTTATTCTATGTAACAAAAATAATGACATTGTTTTTGTTCTAGGAGTCTAACAATATTGAAAACAAAAGAAAAGCAAAAAGTTATCCAACTGGACAATCAGACATTTATGTGAACATCAAAGAGAAAGGTTGAATTTAATTAGATCACACAAAAGAGCACAAATGAGCCTCCGTCAAAATGAAGCATTTATATTCATGTCACGAGCTCGGTGTGTACGTGCCTATTACAACCGCAGCAGTCATCACAACGCAATCCTGTCCTTGGCACGGCTAGCTTTCAACGTATTTTTGAGTTGGGCATTGCATGACAAAGTAACCACAAAAACAAAAGCCTCTTGTGTCTGCAAATCTCAGGGCTGAAAGTAAAAGTGGCTCCCCAGCTTCGATGTGGGGCTAATTAGGATGGACGGTATCTAATCAGCAGCGGACATCAGCACACTGTGAAGCCACTTTGCGAGCCAATCTGTTCTAATCAAAGCATTTGACCGCATATTGGTCAATAGAAAATTGGATGATTAACCAAGCTGATGACAATAATGTAGCAAGTCAAAACAACAAAGCAATAAGCACCAAAGCAGATAGACTGTGCGGTCCTGTAGTTCCTAACTTCACTGGTTTACTTAAAAACAAATCCAAAAACATCTTCCAGAGAAGACAGACAATCTAGTTTGAATTATTTTTGTGTATCAGCTTTCAATTTACTCTGACTGCAATTTTCATTTTGAAAAATGGGACAACTGAGTTGGAAACTGAGATTTGGTTTACTTAAATCTGCAGGTTTCATTTGCACTCGGGAGCCTTATAGTTGCAATGACAGGTTTTTTGGATGTTGGTTGCAACATCTCATTATTGCAATACTAACACGTAGTATTATTGCCAATAAAGTTGCCATGGGGAAGACTGTAGGAAATACTTATTTACAAATACCCAGTGTACAGTTAGCATAAACTTAGAGCTAGTTTAGTGCTAGTATTTGAATGTTTAGATATCTCAAATACCAGCAGCAACATCCTTTAGCTGGTTAACAACACCAGTCTCTTCTCCAAAGTTCCCTTAAACAACATTGTTTACAATCTCTAACCTATGATGACTAATAAAGTTTGCAATTTGGAATGTAAACTCTGTAGGTTAGCTTGTTTCTTGACTAGCAACTAGCTAAAAATCTCTATATTCTGGGAGAGGGATGAGAGCTAAAGTAAAATTCACTTATAGTTTTTCCAGTTTTTCCACACACACACACACACACGTACACACACACACACACACACACACACACACACACACACACATATATATATATATATATATATATATTTATATATATATATGCTGCTGAAAACTTTTAAATAAAAAAGCATTTTGTCATAAAAAAAAAACGTGATGTCATTTATATGTTTTAAATATTAAAGTCCACATTGGCGCCTCTTTGCAGACTCAAACCAATGACACAAGCCGAGAGAAACATGTTCATTAATTTCAGATTTCTGCACTTCTTTTGAGAAAAACACAACTTTATCCATGTTTAGCATTTGATCTTCCGGCATGTTCATTACATCATAAACAGAGACTGTACAGTAAGGTGTGGCATTATATTTTCATCCACTGGGTGACACTGTGACACAGGACTATATTTCTTAATCATTCTTCCAACTCACACACCTCTCCTCACACCTTCAGGTTCCCCCTGCTCAACGAACTCCACATATGAGTGTAACCTGTAGAACTGCAACTGTAAGTTAACAAAACAACATGTCCCATGTTAGAGACAGCACAGTACATACTGAATATATACCAGCGGACCACAAAAGCAAATGTATTATGGGGAATAATACTCAGTGATTTTTACAAAGTTAAACTAGACTGAGGCATCTCTTTTTCCACAAATGATACAAATACAAAACACGTGAGCACTCGCGCAAATGCTGCATATACTAACCTCTTTCACACACACTCTCTCTGTCTCTCTCGCTCACGCACACACACACAGTAGCTGTTTCATCATATGAAATTAGGTCTAAGCTAGTGGTACATTTACATATATTTGTTTATATTCATAAATACGATTACAGTCGTATTATAATGTACATGTAAGTTTATCGTTACAGTATCACACCACGGACGCTCTTTCTGTAGCTTTAGGGAGGGAGGATGTTGAGAAGGAGGAGGTAATCTGATTGGCTGGCAGGACAGGAACACAATATTTTTGTGCAAAAGGTGTGACTGGAAGAATCGAGACACTTCTAAAGGCTTTCAGAGGTGCTAAATTGAAAGATGCTGTCATGCTTTTTTTTTTTTAAAGATATTATTTTTGTATTTTAAAATTTAAGACACAAGGGTTTAACGATTGTTTGGATCGTGATGTTGATTAGATTGTAATTTTAGCTATTGCACTTTGTTTGATCCTCTGGTTTCCAACCATTTTTTTTAACTAATAAAAAGGCCACTGTAGTATTTACTTCCTTCAATAAATGCAGCTCGATTTCAAGACTGATGAATCAGCCACTTAAACTGATTCACAGTTAAACTGTGACAATAACAGTTTTAAATTTTAATGGGGGAACATTTATTGTCTCACTGAGATTTAAATAAGACTGATACCACTCTCATGTCTGTGCACCACTGCAAACACGAGTTATCTACAGTAATTCCCCTCCTGGCTACCTGCTTTCATTCATATTCACTTCAGCGTTTTGCTCTCTTTCACATTGATTTTAGATCTAAGCTGAGTTCAGAAAAGTTCCTCCCCCCTCCACCTATTATCAAAGCGTTTCCTCCCTGACATTTAAAGAGGAAGAAGACAAAAAAGGGGGGAGAGCAGGAGAGGGGATGCCTGTTTCAGCTTTTAATGTGAAACAACAGTGAATCATGGAGGCAGCTTTGGCCTTTCTGAGAAATACCGTTTGTGTCATAAGGTCTGCAATTACCGTCCTGATTATTCCGACTCCATGCTGCTACACTCGTTCCTCCTGCAGCTCAAATTGCTGGTCTCAGAAAAGGATGTTTTATATCAAGATGCATGTTTTTTTTTTGTTTCAGTCAGGACTATTTTAAAAAAAAGATTATTCCCAAATAGAGTGATTTATATTTAGCAGTTGGGCTCTTTTCTCAGGATCTCCTATCCTTCCTCGCGCATTAGTGGAGAGGAGCAACAAGACCCTTGGTACAGAACAAAGCACACAACATTGACATGGCACTAGTGTTGGGCTAGAGGTGGGTTGCAACTTGCTGATGTAGCAGCAACAGTAAGCAAGCTAAAGGTACTTTAACAGCCAACAGAACATGCTAGATATTGTAGTTTCAGTCCATTATTAGACAAAACAGTGCTCACAAACCAGACTTAACAAAATCTAAAGTATTAAAATTAAACTTGTTAATGAAATAACGAATGAAAGAGCAGCTGAATTTTACAGCTGTTTTTCTCAGGGTGCTCTGACCCCATGTTTCCAAACTATTATTTATATCAAAGCAGACCCAAAAAGGTCCTGATTAAACAGGTAAGCAAAGATTTGGGATTTTTTTACTCTAAAAAACAAAAAATACCAGAGGAAGTTATTTTCTACAATGATTGTAACCATTAAGAGTGATAATTACAGAGAAATATGCACCAAAAAAAGAGCACATGCATATTTCTGACAGTAAAAAACCCTTGCCATCAGAGAGCTAATAGAAACCATAAAAATACCTTATATTTCTACACATGGTAGCAAATGGCAGGCTGATGTAACTGTCAGCTGTCAAGACATTATTGCATAAAATAATTATAAAGCAGGCCACGAAGGGAGCACCTGCTCAAAAAAGGTCTGATTATATTATCTGGAAGATAAAATTAAGTTTAACTTGATTATTAACCTTTTATGAAAACATAATGTATGTTAACCTTTCTGATTACATATTGATTTTTTAAATCGAATGTGGAAAACTTTTAGACGCAGCCACAAGTCACTGAGCAGTACATCAGTATGCCTCACCATGCTGAGACTCAAATCACCTCCCTGCCTCATATTTAAAGAGTAAAGTTTGTGGACACTGTGCTGTAATGTGTTACAACTGCCATATAACTGGCTGTGTGTTTGGCTGTAAAAGGACTAATGATTGCTGCGGCACATTCATGCACAAACACCTGCACACAGGGTGGTTTGACCTGGCTTTATGAAGTGTGTTTACTCTGAACAAACATATACTAGAATTCATATACACACGTAGAGACATCACAAAAGACAAACAACGGAGTACCTTTCATTTACACAACTCTCTCTCCCTCTAGCAACACATTAAATCTTTCTTAATGTTCAACTGGTCCTTGTTGGTCTAATATAAGACAAAACAGCCCATAGAGTATATCATCTAAACATGGGCTGTTGAGCTGTTGGCAGAGCTTATACTTGGATCTAATTAGATATTAAAGCAACATTTTAATTTTTTCACCCACTTTTTTTAATAAGATTTAAGATTTTTCACCCACTTTCTTAACCACTTATCCACTGAGGTTTGTGGGAGGACTAGAGTCTATTCCAGTTATCTTAGGGCACACCCTGCACATGTTGTTAGACTATTACGGAGCAAAAACATAGAGACAGACAACCAGTGACACTCACATTTGCACCTACGACCAACACAGAACAACCACTGACTGTGGGAGGAAGTCAGAGTACCTTAAGAGAAGCCACACAGGATGGCCCCAACAGGAGCGATGTGAAGTGCTAAGTACTGCATCACTATTCACACTGTGCTCATTTAATACCCTTCTAATGTCTCTAGGGTAAGCTGGGGCCATGCAACACTTAGCATAGCATAGCAAAAAGACTCAGGGGCAGTGTTGCCAGCTTAGCGACTTTGTTGCTATATTTAGCGAGTTTTCAGACCCCCTTAGTGACTTTTTTTCCAAAAAGCAACTAGCGACAAATCTGGCGACTTTTTCTGGTGTTACTGGAGACTTATGACGACTTTTCCACGTGAAAGCACGTATCGCTCTTACTCTCAAAAAGTAGCGGGTGCTGCCGTGGGCACCTCGCCTTTGGCGGCAGGTAGTCCTCACGCAGCAGTCCCCCTCAGCTGATGTCAGAGCAGGAGATATTCACCCCTACGCTACAAACTGCAAATGAATCACGCATGAGTGAAGCCGCTGCTTCCCCCCTGCCCCCTTCCCAGAGCGGCGGTAACTGTACATTTTTCTTAGGAATGATGTTTTGTAGTTCATTGATTTAAGAATCAATGCACTACAATAAATCCTTCCAATCATTGCAAACTTAGAATTCGAATGTCCTTGCAGAGCCTTAAGTCCATCTTGTACATCTGTACAAGTAACACTTGGAAACCAAAGCTAGGTAGCCAGCTAACCACCTCTGTGTTAACCATTACTGCAGATATTCATGTTGTGTATTTGTGCTTGGGACCCAGCTAGTTAACTGTAGCTTGCTTGCTTACTAATATTGCCACTAGCAAAATAAGACACTTTAGTTTTTTGTTATCCTAATATGGAGTTTGTGTTGTATTCTATTTCGTTCTAAGAGTTGGTCATAAAACTGCAACCAGGCTAGCTGTTTCCCTGGTTATCAGTTTATATGCTATGCTAAGCTAGCATCTCTTGACTCTATAAGAGGTCGTGTCCAAATTCATGGACTGCATCCTCCTGAGGCCGCATTTGTAGGCCGATTACGTCACAGCGACGCGACGAAGGCTGTCCAAAATTGTAGACTCCTCCGAATGCAGCTGACCAATGCGTCCTCATTTTCCCCGAATTTGAAGGATGGGTCGGGTGTGTCCTTCGTGGCCCACCATATCCCAGAATTCATAGCACGGTTCAGCCAATTCAAGTTTTCAACAATGGCGGCCAGTACTAAGTTTTTAATCTTATTACTCTTTCTGAGTCACAAAATAAACTTTTAACATATTTTCAGGCGAGAATGTAGCTGTGTAAAACTTCAACTATCTGTCAGAGCACTTTTGCAAACATGTGATATCCTGATAAACCGATATCAGGATATCACATGTTTGCAAAAGTGCTCTGACGTTTTCGGAGACGTCTGTTACCCACCACCTCGATAGCTAGCCGGGAACTCGAGGGTCACTGAAGCCGCCGAGAACGACAAAATCCCGGCACATCATTTTCAGATCACAGCGGTCTTTCGCTACTCAGGTTAAACGTAATATATAAGTCACTTAGACAACCTAAAAATTTTATTGTTTGGCTTTTTTCAGTGTTTTATTTGTTCGTGAGTAAATCGGTTTGGCTGAGATTAACGTTATTAGATTAGATTAGATAAAAAAAAACTTTTTTTAATCCCCCGGGTGGTTTTCACACAGCTGAATAAACGTCAAACAGAAAACCGATTAAACAGAAGTGTGAGAAGGTCGAGAATTTACACCAGTGTCCTGTTATATTTTAGATAGGAAGGAGCAGACAGCTGAGTTTATTAAACTCCACCGAGACAGCGGTGACGCAAATCTGAAGGCTAGACTGTCCAATTTTACGTTTACTTCCGGCCTACCCGATCTTCTGAGGACCCGGCCCACGTAGACTGTGAAGGCCGGGTCCTCAGGAGGATGCAGCCCATGAATTTGGACACATCTATAGTGATGTCAATATTATTAGTTAGCTTACATAATTTGGAAGTAAGCTACTTTACATTTACATGTTGTAAGTCTTGAAAACAGTGTACATGTTACACAAATAAAAAAGCAGATTAAAAAAAGATGTGATCTTTATACTTCAGTTGTGTTGCAGCCTTGTAATATCGCACACTAGGCACAGAGCCTGACAGCATGAACATCTGAGTGAGACTATTTCCTATGTAAATCTGTATTTTATTTCTTTGATCTGCGCTAAACAGAGCTGGAGGGATTTCCACTTTCCACAGATCGGGCTGAATTTATAAAGACGCTCAGCTGGAGTGAAGCAGAAGTGCTTCAGGAGAGCTGCACAGCAGGGCAGCCTGGATAAAAGAATGGCATCAATCAGGGGTCCGTGTTCCAAACATGGCTTATTTCCAGACATCACTACCTCAGAGAAAGGGAGAAAGAAAGATTCCCTGCCTCTCTCCTTCTCCTCCTCCTCTCTCTAGCAGCATCCCTCCCTTTCTCCTCCTGCTTCACTGTTCTCTCAGCCTCCTTCCTTCTCTAAATTCAGTTCAACTCTATTACCCTTGCTCTGTTTCTCCACCCCTCCCAGTCTACTTCTGCATGTCACACTGCAGCAGTAGGACAATGGAAGGGTCGGATTTGGCCGCCTCTTTAAACTCTTCCAAGGTGATCTCATCGTTCTGGTCCTTGTCCATCTTGGAGAAGATCTTGTCTACACGCTGCTGAGGGGTAAGCCCGTCCTCGTTCATACGCATCATGATCACTGTGCCTACCATCTTGTAGATGGCCTGCAGAGGGCAAAAAAGGGGAAATAATGCTCGATTTTGCCTTAAATACAATTAACAGTTTATTTTTAACACAGACACACCTCGATGATCTCCAGCATCTCCATGCGTGTGATCTTTCCATCTCCATCTAGATCGTACATGTTGAAGGCCCAGTTGAGTTTCTGCTCAAAGCTACCCCTGGAGGTGATAGACAGGGCGCAAATGAACTCTCTGAAGTCGATGGTCCCATCGCCATTTTTGTCAAACGTCCGAAACGCATGTTGAGCAAACTTGGAAGCATCACCATATGGGAAAAACTGCAGTTTAAAAATGAGAAAAACAAAAGTTTGCAATGAGACATTTGTGGCATTGGCCACTTTAGGTTCAACTGTTGACTGTTGAAGTATATACTATCCTTGATGAATAAACAAATGCAGTACAGCATGGGTGCTGAAGACCATTAATGTTACTTTAGGGTAGAGTAGCATTCATCTCTCAACCAGTACTGGTACTGGTATATTCTCTTTGGTACCAGTACCAAATGATACCCCTTTTTTTCTACACTGTACTTGCTCTGAAAACAACGGTGACAGTGTCAGGTGACAAAAGCTTACCCATCATGTAATTTGCAATTGACTGATTTAATCTCACTGTTTACTTGGTAGAACCAATATGTTCAGTACCCTAAAAAATACCTAAAGGTTTAACCAACCCTACATTCCTTACTTTAGTTTTACATTATTTAATGTTTAAAATCATGCATATTTTTTTCTAAATTTCAATAAATAAATTTGCTGTAAAATTTTGTATTTGTGTATATTTTTGGACACAGACTCATCTTTTTGAGCTTTAGCCAGTGCTGTGTATAAAACATTAAAAGTACTAGCATGTTACTTTTACGGACTAATGCCAAAGTAATGTAACAACTTTCTCCAACAAGTAAATAAGCAACATTAGGGCTGTGCAATATGACAAAATCTCATATCCCCATATAAGAATTCTATCGTCCCGATAACGATATAAATCACAAAAATATAACATTTTCTGTAAATTATGTGAATCTCGGGCAGCTCGACTTGCGGGAAGTGTTTCCAGCTGCGCGTAGTGTACCTGGTGTCGAGTGTTTTAACCGATGCATGACACTATACATTTTTAGACATAAGTTGTAACGGCCGCTGTTTTCTTTGTGAGTATTTATTACACGGTGTGCTGCGGGGAAAAGCCTGTTCTAAGGTTTGAGTCTAAGGTTTATTTTTTAGCACCTGGCGGCTCTTTTTTACTTATCATCCGTAAATAATCTGCTCTTTCACGTGATTCTGTTTATTTTGAAAAGTCTCAACAGGATCTTGAGCTTTATTGTGAAAGGTTTATGTGGAACATAAACAAGCGGACACACGATGCTGTTACCGTCGTTGTTGCTAACCACAATGCATAAAACAGGCGCTTGGCCGTCAGTAGTGTGGTTATATTAAATATAAGAGAAAGAGAGAAAGAATAAATTAATATAGCCACTACAGTGACCATCAAAAGGATGAAAAAATGTTGCCGTAAACCGTTTATTTTGCTACACCACGAAACAAACGATAACATAAAATGAAACCATAGACATTTTTATATCGTCATCTGATATATATCGTTATATCAAACAGCCCTAAGCAACATACTGCATTACCTTTGAGAAAAGTAATGAGTCACATCAAATACATGACTTTTTTTGGGTAACAAGGCCAACATTGTTTTAGCTATATACCGAAACCTATTTAAGTTAAAGGTAGATCATGAATGTGGGCTTAAAAGCACATCTCAATGAGTAAACTCATTCAAAGTCTGTTACATAGACAGATTTGGGCTATGATGATAGTGTAGTACTTTTGTCTGGACGCCACTGCTGTAATCAAATGCACTCTCAGCATAAGTAAAACAGACATCCCTAAAGCTCCATAACAAGACAAGTCCATCAGAGAGACAGCAGGGACATTAGGAGTGGGTAAATCTCTATTGTGGAGTATCCTGGGTGCAGTAAAACCACCATGATAAAATAATGTAAAGTGCAAGTGCTGGACATCCACAGAAGACAAACTTTATGGAGAGCCACAGGATCCTTCCAAGTGAAGAAAAGTATATTTTGTTCACTTCTTGTTTTGTTCAGTCGTGTTCATTTAAGTTAGGAGGTTGATGTGGTACAATCTGTAAGTGCCAATACCAAAGCTAAAATTCAGCCAAATGCAGCAGAATTAATAAGGTGTCACCTCACAGTAATGACCCTTTGACAGCGATTCAAACAAGCTGGATGAAACCCACGAGTGTTTGAAGGTAAAGGAGTTGAATATTTTGCAGCGGTCAAAAGAGTCACCTAAACTCAACCTGATCTCAGCCATAAATTTAAATTGCTGAAGACAAAAGTCACAGAGCCCCAAATATACAGTTAATGCAATACATTACATTCAACAGCTCAAACCTGAAGTCTGCACTCAACCCCTCATATACATAAAACTCTTAATATGTTTCACTAAACTGCTAAAATAACAAAAGCTGTCAGTGTTTAAATACATGGACTAAACTGTACATCAAACTGACATACTGAGCAGCAATTACAGCTCTGATTTTAAGCATTAATTGCTTGAAAATTAGCCTCATTTCTTTTTTTTTCTTTGGCCACGTACACACAAAGTGCAATTTGCAAATACAGCATTTACCTTTCCAGCACTGACTAAGAACAAAATGTTTTTTAAAGGGTGTCGGTAGCTGGCTGTAAGAGACCCACGGAAGACCTGTTAGCAATGACACGCTGCTTATTAAAGGATTTTTTTCCTCCTTCTGCCAGCAGAACTTTGGAGAGATTATCTGTACAAACTGCAGTTGTTTTCTGTGCCCTTTAAAACCGAGTGGGAGTGAATGAGCCTGAGAGGATATGCAAAATTGATTTAAAAATATCTTTTCCCCATCCAACCAATGAAAAATCAGCAGGCCTCTTTGCGGCACTGTGGCATTTTGAAAGCTCCAAATATTTTTGGAGGCAGTTTTAGGCAGCAACAGAGGCATTAATACAGGCTCCTCCTCCTTTATGTGCACTCAACAATTGATTAGTCAGCCTCAGTAACAAAGGCTTTCTATGTAACAGCACAACAATGCTATGAGTCATCTCAGATGTAACTTTTTTTCTTTATATAACTATGGGGAGAGAATGAGGAGGCAATGGTTGAGACGGCTTACTCTCACCTTGACATAGAGCTGCTGAAACTCCTCCAGGTTCAGAATGCCAGAGGGACAGTCTTTAAGGAAGCCCTTGTACCACTGCTTGAGCTCTGCCTCATTGAATTCAGTGCTCTTGGTCAGGTCATCCAGGACCTCTGGAGCCAGCTTGCTGTTGTGTTTCCCCATGATGCCTCACCTCTGTTGAAGAGAAGCAGAGAGAAAGAGAGAGCGGGAGGGTGACCACACAGGTGATGCAGAAACAACAGCAATAGCAGTGATGCCCCTGAGCACTTGCAACAAGCTCGGTCTCTGAGGATGGATGCAAACGAGGAATTACTTACACACAGCCAAACTCAGAGAAAGCCCTGCTGCCTTCCTGTGGCTTTGCCTGTCAACATAAATCATCTTAGCATGGCGCTCTGTCACACAGTAATCGTTTATTTATATTCCTCTTGCTTAAAAAGTTTATCATTATTTTTTAAGACAATTTGATCCCATTCATCTTAGTGTGTCTTACTATCTAAATATTGATATTATTCCTGTTTGGTTTTAGATTTAATGCTTTGGAACTTCTGCTTTTAGTTTATATCAATGACGTTTAATACTCTGACTTAAGTTTAGATCAGAAGCCCTGTGAAGACAGGTTTTGGCTTATCCAGATAACTTTACAGTTAATCCTACGAAGGTGGTTCAGTTCTAATCAGGATAATTTGCCATGGTAATTTATGCTGTGAACCTAACCTGCTCTAGAGCAGATCTAGATTAGGGATCAACATGTATGAAATCACTGACTGATGACCAATCAATTCTCCAGAAAATAGCGTCACCATTCCTGGTAGATTCCTCAGACCTTTATGCGTGAACGGTAAGAAGGTCTAAAGTTCTTAATATCGTGTTTCCCTCATGAGCATCAGAAATAAATGTTGGCACCAAACAATTTTACAACAATTTTAATGTTATATAAGCCTTAATATCTGATCCTAAAACAGAACACCTACACTATATTTGCTCACCTTATATGAAATTTGTATTATCAATTAATCACCAGATTAACTGAAGAACTGTGGCATTTAGTTCATCCTTTTTACACCCGTCTTGCATTTTACTTGAATATTTTTATGCTCCTTAGAGATTTCTATCAACATTTGATAACATCTCTGGAGTAGGTGGCACTCAGGGATCATTTTCTGTGGAAAAAGAGTCATATGATCCGTGAAAGGCCCTTTTGTGATTGGTCAGATGCAACCCTTTGTGAACGTGCAGGGGAAACCTGTGTTAGCTTAGTGAGCTGATAACCAGCTTCGTGCGACCACTTGATCACATGACTCCCGACTCCTGATCACCAGGAGTTAAGTAAATTTAGATAACAGAAATGTACCCTGAATAAAATCACTGCATAGTATAGGGCACCTACTGAAGTAATAAGGCAATTCAGTGTTGTACAGGCGGTAAATCAACAAAAAAAGCCCCAAGGCTCTGCTTTGGGACCACTGCAGTTTATTGTTAATTAGTGCTCTCCCAATATTACTATTACAACCCAATATTGCGGTAAAGCATGTAATACACATGGCGGTCCATAGTGTCCACACTTTGCCTGTCCAAAGTGTTACATGTACCCGCATGCAGAAGTTGCAGGAAGCTGCAGTAACAGCAGAGGGATTTACAAGTATATGCATTTAAGCACCTAGCTTAACCATTTCTGCTCACCACCAACTTCTTGGCTTTAACCTCCTAAGACCCGAACTCTTCCACGGCATGCATCTTTTATTTCTCTTTGATATGAATGTAAAAACAAAGATTGACCAGATTTTTTTTTTTACCTGATTTTTGTTTTTTTAGAAAAATGAGAGCCACATATAAGGATAGTCGTTTAAAATTTCGATAGAACAGTAGCAGTATAATGTCCTCGTAAGTGGATATCAGGCCCTTGTAGAGCAAAATTGAGTATTTTGGTCTAAATAACCCAAAATGTGATGTCCACATATGTGGACACCATGTCCTAGGAGGTTAAATATATTATCTCCCCCTGATGGTAATCCAAGTTCTTCATGCAGTAATGCAAGTTCTGCATGCATGTCTATTACCTGTTCTGCAGTGATACTGGGTTGGCTATTATGTTTATATCCTGAATTAAAAAGAAGATTTTATTAAATTTGTAGTCAATCTAACCACTTGCAGCTGTCATTTATTCTAGCCTCAATTGACCTGCTGAAATTTAATGCTAACAATAAAGCAACAGAGATTTGCACAATATATGTGTGTATATGTGACTTTAGCACTTAGTTCTAGCACTCTTAGGAAACATGCAGCAGATGGACGCATTTATATGCCACTATAAAGAGTTCAAAGAGGTTGCAGACAAACAAGGACTACCAGCAGCAGTCCAAGTGTGGAGTTAAAATCCGTGGAGACCCACTTAAGAGGTAGCTAATTATGTTGCTGTTTAATCTATTTGTCGCAAAGCACTTGGCAATTATAATATTTGCATATGCACTTTATAAACGGTATTAATTCACATGTGTGGGCCTCTATGGGAATACACAAGAGCTGTCGGAAACCAAAATAAACCCGTCCACAACACAGGAAATACCTTAAAATTGGTCTCGTCATTGACACATGCTGAATTCAATTATAACCACTCCACAGGTTAAAGCTATTGAAAACTAAATATATTCAAAGATGTCCACAGTGCACAGTAAATGTAGAGAACTGCAATAAAAGGATAAACATCAACCTTATTCAGTTTAGTGTTAAGGCTCCTGCTTTTTATTATCTTCTCCGGTTCCTCCTCTTTGACAGCAATAAGAGGATTCATTTTTGCTTTTTGACTTGATAAGATGACGGCTACTCCATCCAAAGCAGGGTAACGCTAAAACAACCTGTCAATTATTGGCTTCCACTGTTGCTTTTTCTCTGTGTTACAGCACTTTTACATGGTCACAGGAATACACTGTGCCTAATCCTTAAAGAGTACTTTTTAAATGCAATTCATTTGTTATTCTTATTTGTTTTTGTTATGTAATCATTTATTTCTGGCACCGTGACTGTGTTCTGAGTCAGTAGCAGGACCCTAAGACAAATAAAACAAGTCAATGGCAACAGATTAAATTGATTTAGCTGAGCAGCTAAAGTGGGGGTCAGTTGCAAAGTGCCTTGCAAGGCAGCATGAGCTGCAGTCGGGCTAAAGCATGCATTATATATGAATTCCCAATAGAGAAGGGTATTAGCTGAGCCATCAGCTTATGTGAGCTAACATGGGGATCAGCTGATTAGCGACTGAGCTAAGCTTGATTGGCCTCCTAGAATAAATGCTATTCTCCACATGCTACTAAAATAAGTTAAGTAAAAGTGGACATATAAAATAGAAAAGTTGTCGTCACCAACAAGGAGACACATTCAGTAAGTGGAAATTACTGCTAGCGTTCTGTTTTGACATTTCTCTACAGTAATGTTAGCAAGAAGATAGCATCCCTATTTATATTGACTATGCATATAATTTGTAAAACCAAATTTATGCAAATGATTAAACTGTATTGTTTGTCTAGCAAAGTTAGATTACCGTGTACAATTACGCAGAAATGTGTAACTAACTGAAGGTGGTTTCTATGTTAATGAAGTACTGAATAGAAAGTTATAGCAGAGGAAATATATAACAAACATATACACAGTACTAGAGAACTTTCCATTCCCGTAATGACTGATATCATTCTGCAGTACCTCCATGATCACCTAATGTGAGCTAAGCCCATGACAGCATCTCCGCTATATTGGCCATAAAATGGCCCATTACTCCCATCACCGAGCACATATTCACACCACAGAGGACCACTGCAGTGCCTTCGTGACGCCATTCCTGACTCATGGCCCTGTCTGACAGTTTTCACACTCTGACACCAGGACACAGCCAATACTGCCACAGCCAAGTGGCCACAAAATCCTCAGAGTGTGAGGTCAGTGTAATGGCTGAAATATCATCCTGTCTTACTTTATAGCAGTGAGTCATACAGGAAGAGGCCGCTGAACCCCAAATCACTGCAAACTGCAGAAATATTTTAGACTCTGCATAGCTGTGACAAGGTGAAAGTGCTGTAGTGCAGAGAAAAAGTAATGAGGGACTTCAATAGGTGACAGGTTGTTTTAGCATTACCCCGCTTTGAAAAGGGTGGCTGTCATCTTAGCAGGTTAAAAAGCAAAAAGGAATTCTCTTAACAGCTGTCAAAGAGAAAAGGAAGGCTGTAAAAAGGATTCATTATTGTAGGAGCAATTGAAGACACTGAGGTGTTATCACAACCTTTTACTGCTCCTCTCTACATATACTCAGCAATGCAGACACCTTTGACTTTTTTAGTTTAGAGTTGCTTTAACCTTTAGAGTACAACGCCAATTTCACCAAAATTGGGACAGTGTATGATATGTAAACTCTCATAAACCTGCGTTTCATTTACACAGAATGTAGAAAACATACTGAAAAAAGACTTTTAAAGAAAGTATAAGTTCATTTTGAGTTTGAATGGAGCAACGTGTCTAAGGGCCACCGTGTAGCATTCTCTCTTTTATTAACAGTACATAAACATCTGGGAACCGAGGACAGCAGCTGCTGGACTTTTGGAATTTTGCTCTGTCCTGATTTCTAGCTGCTCCACAGTCCTGGGTCACATTTTAACTTATTTTGCATTTCGCGATTCTCAAATTGTTTTCAATCTGAAACCCCTGGACTGCAGGCAGTTCAGCACCACTGCCTGCAGTCTCAGTGGCTCTTCTACTATAATGCCATGCTGTTGTAAGTGATGCAGTATGCAGTTCAGCATTGTGTTGCTGAAATATACAAGGCCTTCTCTGAAAAAAGGGTCATCTCAGTGAGAGCATGTTTCTCTAAAACCCCGTGTATACCTATCAGCATTGATGATAGCTTTTCAGAAGTGCAAGCCCACAGATTCCTCCAGATTCTTTGAATCTTTTGATTATAATAAGCACTGTACATGATGATATATTCACAAGAGATACTGAAGTCTTCACAATGTTGTGCTAACGAACATTATTCTGAAACTGTTCCATGATTTGTAGATGCAGGTTTTTGCTGATTTTTAGACGTGTTGATGAGCAAATTTTTTTTTTCTTGAAACAGCACAATATTTCAGCTTAAACACGTTGATATGTCCATTTCCATAATTTTCCATTCAAATGGACGCTCTGCACACTCTGGTCATATATCACTGTAGGAGTGCAATGGTGTTTATTTATCTATAACACAAAACAGGCTGTCTGGCGTTACCATCAGCTTGCGTTGCTGTTACCAAGCTGGCAGTTGGCTGTTACTCTGAGCTCATTTGCATCAGCCAGTAAAACTTGAGTAAGCACAACAACTAAGAATAGCAGCGATAGGCAATGCACAACATAAAATGTGAAGACTGTTAACTGACAAAAAACAGCAACAAAAAAACAAATTAGCCAGATTATTTCAGTCCCGTATCTCAAATTGGCAAAACGTTGCAGTAACACTCTGCAGCTAGCATGCTCAGCATGCCCACGTTCTCTATTAAAAGCTAGCTCAAGCTATCTGTTTCCTTTTATAACATTAAAAATGTTGCAGCTAAAACAAGCATAAAACATGGTACTGCAACTGAGATACAGCTTAACATGAATAATAGGTGGTGCTTGTGCACTGCTCTCACCTGAAACACCTGAAAGTAACGTCTGGGCTGCTCAGTCATAAGTGATCCACGCTCCTACTGCCATCTAAAATTCAGTACTGCCTTGCCATTACATTCATGTGAGAACAGGTGAGTTTTTCCACTGTGTGCAGTGATGCAAAGCACTTTAAATAACAAAAACAAGTATTAACAATAATAATATTAATTATGTAGGGAGCACTGAGTAATGCAAACAAACTGACAGAGATCTCTGCAGCTTATAATAACCTTCAAAATATCCAGGTCAGCACACACAGAAACCTTTAATTAGCTTCAGAAAAGTAAGGTATAGTCAGTTTGGTGTTCATTAAATAAATATGCACACTATTTCTTAACGGTCTGAGTCTAAATGACTCAGTGTTTAATTGCGCAAATGTGTACATCACTGACTAAGGTAGCAAAGACAACAAAAAACAAGTTATGCCACAAGCAATTGATTTTGAATTGTACGCTCCAAGGCGCGCACACACACACACAATCCACAGAGTTGGAGTGTTGTTTCTCAGGTCCTACTGGGGAAGATGAGCTTTTATCCCTCTGTTAGTGAAGCAAATGTAGCAGATAATAGAGTTTCCAGAGAAAGACGGCAAGAAGCAAAAACTAGTCAGTCGAGCGACGACGCTGGATTCTTATTCCGTCTAGAAGAATCAGAATATATATGGCTGACAACTCACAAAAACAAACAACTTTAGGGTTCACTGTAATCATTTCGAGGTCGGGTTCTCGTGTTCTGAGCTCATCCTACAGAAGCAGAGATCTAATGGGGCAGAGATTTCAGGAATGGACGTTATGGAGAGCTACAGTGTTTCTTTTTTCTTAGGCCGTCTTTCATTGCAAATAAGTCAGATTTCTGCAGAGCCAATGTGAAAGACTGAGAACACAGATTAATAGGCGTCCATGTCCTTTTTTTGTTTAGTCTGCCTTAGTTAGGCTTATGTGAGGGCTTAAGGCTGTGCCATTTGTACTTGAAGAAAGAAAAAGGCGATCATAAGAATGCATGAAATACAGACTCCACACCCCGGACTCACTTCCCACTTAAGTGATTTAAAAATGTCTGCTGCTGCGGTCAGCTGCTCTACTAACTGCAAAATAACTGATCAATCAAAGATCGGTGCCTGGCCCAAAACAACACCTGTGCCCATCAAACACAGAGACAGAAACACTGCCGCAAAAATGGTACCAAATGTGGATTAGGATGACACAGCTGCACACTGAGACAGAAATCGTTACTCTTCATCAGCATGTTAAACAGGAATTACGGTGTTTCCTAGACAACTAGTTTGTGATTGTGGCGGGTAGCAGGGACGGGGGGAGTGTGCATGTGCATATGTGCGCCTGAAAAAAGGTACAACAACATTTCCTTAAATAAATTAATAAAAATTTATAATTGTGACAATAAATAACAATAAAGTATTCAGCTGCCTCTCCAGTCAGTTCCTCATCTTGTAATCTGGCCAGCCAAAACTTTCTCAAAATATCATTAGAATATAATTATATTATACTAATTACAATAATAATACGCAGTGTTGTCAGATGTCTCCTGCATCTTTCCAATCCATGCAGTTTCCTTTGTTGTTACTGATCTGAGGTTAACAGACCTACAAAGGCCACATTAGGAAGTTGGAGGTGTGGCAGTTGGAGAATCTTTAGGTTTGGACTTTAATTTTCTGCACTTTGTTTGGGCTTTTTTTTTGCTGAGTGGCTCCTAGACGTTGTGGCTGTGTCACAAAGGTGATGCACCAAAAAAATATTTTGTGATTTATTTAGTTGCCAGCTGATTAATGTACTCCTTAAAAGTCTGCAGGGGAGACACCCACTTTTCAGGAAACCCTTGCCACTTACTCTCCAAGCTGTAACCAGTACCGAACAATGTTCACCTTCACAGTTGCGACTGAGTTCCAATCGACACATTTCAAAACCTGTAACTTTTACTTTGAAGTGGAGCAGTCTGGGTTTGTGGTTTGCATCATCGTTTCACTGCAGTTTGCAGTTTCCACCCTAGTTTCCAGAGAGATGGAGATAAGTCAGCATCTTCCATGCAAACTACTGGTTACTGTGGTGACCTGCTAGTAACCAAAGCAATTGCAAGGATGATTTCACCAATTTCACACTAGTGACTGCCAGCAACCTGCAGGAACCACTCACTAACTTGTAGTGGAATATACTTTTTATCTAGCAACCGCTGGTTACCAGGGAGTCACTTAAAGAAAAAGCATCATCTGCAGACACAAGGTGAACCAAACAACCAAATAATTTTCCTCAACGTGCTAAACCCCCATGGAGAATGTCATTAGCAAGCAAAGACAATGCTCTTTCTAAATTTTCAAGTCAGATCAATCAGTGAATCCTGAATCCAAGATTACCAGTTTCCAGAGGGACATAATAAATCCTTAACAACCTAAGAAAGGATCCTATTCAATGAGAAATCAGCATCACCTCCTAATGTACTAATATGAGTATGTTTTAATGCCTAAATGCTGCTGTTTCCCTCTAGTGTACAGCCCAGAAAGTCAGCTCTGTAGCTCTTAGCTAAAAGATCAGTTGGTGTGGCAACATGCTGTTGTTCTGCATGATGACGTCTTCGACATTCCATTCACGTCAACACACAGTGCAAACGCACACGCAGACAGACACGCAAACATGTCGGCTTCAACCACAGACCTATTAGGTCTATCACACACTGACAATCTTACCCTTACAGACACTCACACGCTGACACGAAAATGACAGAAGAGAAAAAGGAGAAGAAGAAAAATGAAGAGGCTCCATATAGAAAAGACTGGAGCGGATGACTTAATCTGGATTCACACTTCTCAGAGAGAAGACAACAGACAGAGAGAAGGAGAACCACGGGGAGAGAAAAGGTGATAAAGATGGGAGGATGGAGAGAGATGTGAGATGTCAGGCAGATAAGAAGAGCTTGTAGAAAATTGTCCCAACAGCCATTCAAGAGAGAAAGACGTGTTTCTTATTGAGTCTGAAGGGGCCTTAATGCATGTTCATTCCAGCTGTCAGACTGATAGTAAACACTAAGTAAAGTGACCATCAAAACAGTGAAAAAATATTGCTGTAAACAGTTTAAAAGATCGTAAACAAACGATAACATAAAATGAAACGATAGATGTTTTTATATCGTCATCCGATATATATCGTTATATCGAATAGCCCTATGTCAGAGTAGTTGTTTTATGCAACTAAACTGGTGTACACCTCAGATTTACCACTAGTCAAGTTAGAAGTGTCTGATGTTGCCCCAAACAGGATGGCGCTGTCACAGTTCTGGGTCATTTGTGTGTGTTTTGATAATATTTTGTATTATGGTTTATGTTCAGGTTCATTTATAGTCATAGTTATTCTATTTTGGAGTTTCTTACAGACCCTGTTTAGTTCTTGGATTATTAGGTTCCCCCTTGTGTCTTTGCCCTGTGTCTCTCTGTGTTTATGTGACCGCTGTGTCCCCTCTCGTCTGCTGTTCCTCCACTCCTCTCTCAGTCTTGCATTCTTTCATTTGCTGTTTTATTGTGAAGGTCATATGTTCCATGTTCAGTGTGTTTAGTTTATCATCCCTGGTTTCGTCATGTCTAACTTGTGTCAACTGTGTTCCCCATGTGTTTTCTGTTCCCTCATCATTGTACTGTGTATTTAATCCTCTGCCTCCCTCCGTTCAGTGTTGCGTTCTCCCTCACAGTTGTGTGTTTCCCCGTGTTCTTCCCCATGTTTTTGTTATTATTTTCCATTCTCAGCAAATAAAGCTGTGTTTTGAGTTCATGTTCCGCCTATGAGTCTACGTTTGGGTCGTACACTGCCTGCTGCGCACAGCCGATTCGTGACAGGTGCTGCTATGCAAGGCAAAATGCCTAGATTTGGTACTCTATGTATCCAATGCTGAAATCAGCTACAGCTGCCTGTACCAGCACACCTCAGTCAAAGCAGCCATGCCAATGGAAGAATAATAATAGAAGAATTTTTATTGCAATAGAATAATATGAAAAACATTAATTCACCCAATATTAAAACCAATAGTCATTTTGTCCTGCTCTGTAAACATGCTTTTCAGTGTTGTTTAGTTGGGCGTCTCTATGGAGACTGACTAGCTTTGGGAGACAGCCTCCAGTGGTCATTCAAGAAACTGCAGTTTTTTAGTTTTCAGGTTAGTGAAACTTTTTCACCCTTCGTGGCTGCCAATTGTTTTCCCAAAAAACAGATTTATTTATTCATTTACATTTACATATAAATGTTTTTTTCTAATTCTCTTTTGTGTTTTGATCGCTCTCTTGCTTCACTTAAATAAAGGCAGAGGAACCTTCAGTGCCTGCATTGACCATATCATATGGGGATGCTGTTTATCGTGCCACTGCAATACTTTATTTGAATTCACACAGTTCTTCGATGGAGTCCAAATATTTTTCTTCACAGACACTCAAGAGACTACACACAAGGAACAAAACAAGGGTGAATACACAGTCATTATGATGAGGCTCATGCGGGCTGGCTTTAACCAAACAGATCCCAGAGGGGACAATGTGTTGGTGTCCCAGCGACTGAAAATGATTAGCTGGCAAAAGCTGTAATTGAGTTGGAAAGGAAGCAAAAATGGCAAGCTGGGCTCTCTTACAGTCTTTAGTTTTGTCTGTGTGTGTGTATGTGTGTGTGTCTGTGTGTGTGCTCAGTGTTTGCAGTGGCAATAACCTTTGTGAGAGTGGAAAAAGTACGATGGACCGTAGCAGCAATAGAGGAACAATCAATCACATACCAGTCCAATACCAGCCTCCCTATGAACTGCACGGTCCAGTGTGTGTGTGTGTGTGTGTGTGTGTGTGTGT